>NW_027126659.1:0-18160 GCF_037325665.1 Littorina saxatilis | reverse complement strand
GACACTCTCAGTACAGTACAGGTTGCTGTCTCAGATGTGAGCAGGCTTTCATGTGAGAGACGCCCAGCCATCCACTTGGACACATACCAACGATCAACATCCTGACGGCCTTCCTGTTATCAGATGGCATTTGTTGATGAATTAATTTCGTAAGTTGCCTGCCACCAGAGTCAACCAGCGAGATTAATTCACAAACAAAATGACCACTCTTCAATGAAAATAGTCAGGCATTCGATTTTGGATTCATGTCCGAGTGGAGGGATGGTCTTATCCCATGTAAATCTGATATGATAACCCGAAGTGCTTACAACGGAAGCACAGTGCCTTAAAGTGATACCGTGACGTCTGAATGATTGTGTCGATTATGTGCACACCTTTCGTGTCGACGTGTGTGTGTTGGGGTGGGGCTGTGTTTTGTATGGGTGCTTCCGTGTATTGTGGGCAAGGGACAGGTGTAATGCAGTGATGTGATGGTGTCACAAATGACTGATTGAATGAAAGCATTAAAATTGATGTGTCTGTGTAAAGTGTGTCTGACTGGCTAGCTGTTTGGTTGGCTGGCTATCGGTCGGTCGGTCTTTCGATCTGTCTGTCTATTTGTCTGTCTGTCTGTCTGTCTGTCTGTCTGTCTGTCTGTCTGTCTGTTTGTCTATCTGTCTGTCGGTTCTGTCTGTCTGTCTGGGTGAAAGAAGAGATAATTAGAGTGTGTGTAAGATAGGCTAAATAATGATCAGAAATCCCCGAGGTGAACAAATGTTAGTCTGTTAAAGTCACCATGTCAATGTGTTTGTCTCTGTTTACGTGCTTCTGTATGCTAACGTATATCGTTTCCTTTTACGAGAGAGAGAGAGAGAGAGAGAGAGAGAGAGAGAGAGAGAGAGAGAGAGAGAGAGAGAGAGAGAGAGAGAGAGAGAGAGAGAGAGAGAGAGAGAGAGAGAGAGAGAGATGAAGGGGGGGGAACCTCTTCGTTACACTTATATGACGCACACCCATCAAATCCAACAGGGTGGAAACTGACAAAAAGAACGCAAACGAGCAAATACAAAACAAACAACAAAACACAAAATAGTGTACATTGTGACTTTTGTCTACCGTCCAAACACATGCGTGGGTAACTTTATCCACAAGAAATGTTAATGCGCTTCAACATAGGCCAGGTTGACGAATACTTCAAACACAACTACAGAGCATCTCAATACTATTGAGAATCCAATGGAAGGGACACAACCACTTTTCAACCTCATTACCGTAGTTGCTTCCCTTACGCCGTATGATCGAATTTTGACTGCCCCTTCTTGCATTCTGGTGCAAAGTTGCACGATGCATGAGAGCGTTCATTCTTTAAAAAATTGAATATTTTTTGTTTGAGTTTGAGCATGGCAGATTTGTGGGTTGTGGGGAGGGGTTGGTACAGGGTGTGGGTGTTTGTTTGTTGTGGGTGTGTGTTTGTTGTGGGTGTGTGTTTGTTTTGTGGGTGTGTGTTTGTTGTGGGTGTGTGTTTGTTGTGGGTGTGTGTTTGTTGTGGGTGTGTGTTTGTTGTGGGTGTTTTTTGTTTATTCTGCTCGTGGTCTAGTGCTCACTTGCACTTTTGTTATTGTTGTCCTGTTGCACATTTGACCCACATCTGACGGGAGATGATGACATCCTGTGACCTTACCTTTGTTGTACAGGTGTCTGTTTTTTCTTTTCGTTTTGTATTTTTTCTTTCTCGTCGTCTTGTTCTAACTTTCACTGTTGTTATTGTTGTCCTCTGACGTCCAACTTAATGATGACATTAATTAACCTGTGTTTTTACCTGTGTGTGTTACAGGTGTCGGGAGAGAAGGTAAGCAAGCTGTCCCTGGTGGACCTTGCGGGCAGCGAGAGGGCGCAGAAGACGGGGGCTGTGGGCGAGAGACTCAAGGAGGGCAGCAACATCAACAAGTCAGTATTCATCGCAACACAACTCTCCCCCCAAACGCCCTCCCCCAACATCCCCCCCCCCCCCCCCCCACCACCCATTCTTAACACCCAGCTTCTCGCTTTGTGTCTGGTAAAATATCACCAAAGAAGATACAGTCGATCCTCCCTTTTAAGACTCCTCAATTTAGGACTCTCTTCCTTTTTCTAATATCCTGTGTAAATTTACCCCCATTTATTTTATTTTTTATTTTTTTATTTATTTTTTTCCTTTTTTTTTCTCTTATATTTTCTTTATTCTTCAACACTTCCTTTCAATTCAGACCAGATTTTTTGAGGTTGTAAAGGGGAGAGTGGGGTGGGGGGTGTCCACTGCAATGCAATTTTTTGTGCTGGTTATTCTCAGATCGCTGACCACTCTGGGCCTGGTGATCTCGGCCCTGGCTGACCAGTCCGGGGGAGGGAAGAAAGGAACCAAGTTCGTTCCCTACAGAGACTCCGTGCTCACCTGGCTTCTCAAGGTAACATTGTTTTGCTTGTTGAACACGTTGTTTACGTTATGTCAGGATATCCGGAATGTGCCCCCAGGCTAGATGTTTTGATTTGAAAGGAGATCCATAATTATTTAAACAAGATTTGAAGTATCTTAAACGAAATGAGGCAGAGCGTTGTTTGGAGATCAAATAACCAAAGGGAAGTAAGGGTTCTGTATGCATACGACATGTGTCATGGAGTAAGCGAGAGTTATACGGAACCAATCTCCTGGCACTTCTTCTTCTTCGTCTTCGTCTGCGTTCGTGGGCTGAAACTCCCACGTACACTCGTGTTTTGCACGAGTGGAATTTTACGTGTATGACCGTTTTTACCCCGCCATTTAGGCAGCCATACGCCGCTTTCGGAGGAAGCATGCTGGGTATGTTCGTGTTTCTATAACCCACCGAACTCTGACATGGATTACAGGATCTTTTTCGTGCGCACTTGGTCCTGTGCTTGCGTGTATACACGGGGGTGTTCCGACACCGAGGAGAGTCTGCACACAAAGTTGAATCTGAGAAATAAATCTCTCGCCGAACGTGGGGACGAACTCACGCTGACAGCGGCCAACTGAATACAAATCCAGCGCGCTACCGACTGAGCTACATCCCCGCCCCTATCTCCTGGCACTTGAGAGAATAACAAACATTGAAATGAACAAGCGACTTTCATCCTCTATTGTACGTGTAAGAAATATATGAGCTTTTTAGAATCTTCTTCATTTTACAGTGGTAGGTAGACCTACATGTAAATCATTTTCAGATACGAAGACTACCACGTGAGCTGAGAAAAGAAACAAACTTGCATCGATCCCACATTGCAATATCGGTTAAATATTCAAAAACAATTGAGCAACCCACGTCAGGATAGCCTCAAAAATCAGGCAGTCCTAGAAATGTTGATGGCAGTTAACTGCACCAGACGATGGGAGGCTGCATTTTCCCACCTCCATCGATGTGCATGTTGCCATGAGTGAAGCCAGAATTGGGACAATGAAATAAGCGTTCTAGCAGGTTGTGGGCCGAACAAATTCAAGAAGAAAGAAGAAAGGAATATTATCCCACGATATCAGTGGCTCTGCAAAATTTCAGGCAGCTTTTATGTATTTAAAATGCAATCGTACAGGTTCGCCCTCAAGTGAGTGATGTAGATTTTATTTTGTTATTCTAGCTGTTTCCAACATTTTTAACCATATTTTTTTCCCCCGTTTCTAGGACAACCTTAGAGGCAACAGCAAGACGGTGATGGTAGCCAGATCAGTAGATGTGTTGTTATTTTGATTCTAATTTTCCAACACTTATAACCCTTTTCCTTTCACGCTCTCAGGAGAACCTTGGAACGCAAAACCAAGACGGTGATAAGTAGATTTTTGTGTTATTCTCAATCAATCAATATGAGGCTTATATCGCGCGTATTCTGTGGGTACAGTTCTAAGCGCAGGGATTTATTTTTTTTTATTTTTTATTTTATGCAATTTATATCGCGCACATATTCAAGGCGCAGGGATTTATTTATGCCGTGTGAGATGGAATTTTTTTTTTACACAATACATCACGCATTCACATCGGCCAGCAGATCGCAGCCATTTCGGCGCATATCCTACTTTTCACGGCCTATTATTCCAAGTCACACGGGTATTTTGGTGGACATTTTTATCTATGCCTATACAATTTTGCCAGGAAAGACCCTTTTGTCAATCGTGCGATCTTTAACGTGCACACCCCAATGTAGTGTATACGAAGGGACCTCGGTTTTTCGTCTTATCCGAAAGACTAGCACTTGAACCCACCACCTAGGAAAGGGGAGAGAAAATTGCTAACGCCCTGACCCAGGGTCGAACTCGCAACCTCTCACTTCCGAGCACAAGTGCGTTACCACTCGGCCACCCACTCTAGCTCTTCTTTTCAACGTTTTCACCCTTTTCTTTCCCCCGTCTTGGAGCCAACAGCAAGAAAATGATGGAAGCCAAATCAGTTGATATTTTGTTATTTTAGATCTTTTTTTCTAAAATGTTTAACCCTTTTTTTGTCCCTCCCGTTTGAGGACGTTATTGTCGCTGTTTCCAACATGTTTTACCCGTTTCTTTCCCCGTTTCCAGGACAACCTTGGAGGCAACAGCAAAACCGTGATGGTGGCGACCATCAGCCCCGCGGGGGACAACTACGAGGAGACGCTGTCCACCCTGCGCTACGCTGACCGCGCCAAGCGCATTGTCAACCATGCCGTGGTCAATGAAGACCCCAACGCCAGGATCATCCGGGAGCTGCGGGACGAGGTGGAGATGCTGCGGCAACAGCTGTCTGCCGCTCAGGTAAGGACCCCAAGTGTACGTATCTTGCTTGCCTTTTTTGTGCGTGAGAGAGAAGGGATGGATGGTTTATGCGTTAAGGCCATAGCCCCATATGAAGGGAGGGGGGGAGGGAGGGAGGGCGGGACAGAAAGAGGGACTGAGGGAGGGAGCTGTCTGCCGCTCAGGTAAGAACCCCTAAGTGTAGTTTCTTGCTTGCCTTTTTTGTGCGTGTGAGAGCGAGGGGGGGGGGGGTATGAGAGGGAGGGAGGGAGGGAGGGAGCTGTCTGCCGCGCCGCTCAGTTGAGGACCCCAAATGTACGTATCTTGCTTGCCTTGTTTAAGCACGTGACAGAAGGGGAATAGGAGGGAGGTCCCCGGGAGGGAGATACAAAAAGATTTCCCTTTACGCCCTAAAACCATTCAGGACGTACACACGCATGAATGAACATGTGAACAACATATGAATGAACATATGAACAACATATGAATGAACATATGAACAACATATAAATGAACATATGAACAACATATGAATGAACATATGAACGAACAATCTGGCATGAAACTGGAAATAAATGTGCTACCACTGCATGTAACATGCCAAACTTAGAACAAGAGTTAACCATTCACACACACACACACACACACACACACACACACACACACACACACACACACACACACACACACACACACACACACACACACACACACACACACACATGTTTTTGTTTATGAGAGAAAAAGAGAGAGACGAGAGTTAGAGGGAGAGCGAGAGAAAGAGATAAACAGAGAGATGTGCTGGAAAGCTTTGAGATTATGAAGACCTCTTTCAACGAGATTTCAACAGCCAGTGTCATCAAAGAGCTTCGTGATGAATTTGGATATGCTTAGACAGCGACTGTCCGCCACTCTGGTAAAGACTGCAGTAAACCGAAGAGCGACACGTACCCTTCAGCAAAGTTGAATGGAACTGATGGTATGCAATTTGACACAGTACCGGCACGGTTGGCCTAGTGGTAAGGCGTCCGCTCCGTGATCGGGAGGTCGTGGGTTCGAACCCCGGCCGGGTCATACCTAAGACTTTAAAATTGGCAATCTAGTGGCTGCTCCGCCTGGCGTCTGGCATTATGGGGTTAGTGCTAGGACTGGTTGGTCCGGTGTCAGAATAATGTGACTGGGTGAGACATGAAGCCTGTGCTGCGACTTCTGTCTTGTGTGTGGCGCACGTTATATGTCAAAGCAGCACCGCCCTGATATGGCCCTTCGTGGTCGGCTGGGCGTTAAGCAAACAAACAAACAAACAAACAAAAATTGACACAGTGCATGCAAAGGGTTCAGGCGTTCCTTAATTTAGCGACTTCGAGATGACTTCACGAAGTCCTTTTACCCAAAATGTAATGTGAAGCTTTCTGTAACCCAAAGTCGACTTTGCTCAATTATTTGAGGCTTTACAAATGAGTGTTTGCAATCTGTGGCGTTGCATGTTGCATGCCTGCAGCACTGAGGAATTAAGGGCCTTTTAAAAACAAAAGATGATTGACACATCGTTGTTGTTATTGTGTTCTCAGAGCCTGAAGGCCCCGGACCTGCAGGAGCGACTGAGCGAGTCGGAGAAACTGATGAACGACATGTCCAAAACCTGGGAGGAAAAGCTGGCCCAGACCGAGCGGGTCCACATGGTGAGTGTGGGTGATGGTGCGACAAATGTTGGCTTGGAGTGGAGAAGAGAGGTGGGATGCGGGGAAATGGGGGTGGGGGGGGGGGGGGTTGTAGAGATGAAGAGGAAGGATGAGGGTGAGACGTGGACGAAAGACATGTCCAAAACCTGGGAATAAAAGCTAGTCGAGACTGAGAGGGTCCACATAGGGAGTGACTTGGGATGTCGGTGTCACAAGTGTTGGGTTGGAGCGGAAGAGAAAAGGGGTAGGGGTGTCGTCGTGGATATGTAGAGAAAGGATAAGGGTGTGGGGTGGATGAACGACATGTCCAAAACCTGGGAGGAAAAGCTGGCCCAGACCAAGCGGGTCCACATGGTGAGTGTGGGTGATGGTGCGACAAATGTTGGTCCACGTGGTGAGTGTGGGTGATGGTGCGACAAATGTTGGTCCACATGGTGAGTGTGGGTGATGGTGTGACAAATGTTGGTCCACATGGTGAGTGTGGGTGATGGTGTGACAAATGTTGGTCCACATGGTGAGTGTGGGTGATGGTGCGACAAATGTTGGTCCACATGGTGAGTGTGGGTGATGGTGTGACAAATGTTGGTCCACATGGTGAGTGTGGGTGATGGTGCGACAAATGTTGGTCCACATGGTGAGTGTGGGTGATGGTGCGACAAATGTTGGTCCACATGGTGAGTGTGGGTGATGGTGCGACAAATGTTGGTCCACATGGTGAGTGTGGGTGATGGTGCGACAAATGTTGGTCCACATGGTGAGTGTGGGTGATGGTGCGACAAATGTTGGTCCACATGGTGAGTGTGGGTGATGGTGCGACAAATGTTGGTCCACATGGTGAGTGTGGGTGATGGTGCGACAAATGTTGGTCCACATGGTGAGTGTGGGTGATGGTGCGACAAATGTTGGTCCACATGGTGAGTGTGGGTGATGGTGCGACAAATGTTGGTCCACATGGTGAGTGTGGGTGATGGTGCGACAAATGTTGGTCCACATGGTGAGTGTGGGTGATGGTGCGACAAATGTTGGTCCACATGGTGAGTGTGGGTGATGGTGCGACAAATGTTGGTCCACATGGTGAGTGTGGGTGATGGTGCGACAAATGTTGGTCCACATGGTGAGTGTGGGTGATGGTGCGGGTCCACATGGTGAGTGTGGGTGATGGTGCGACAAATGTTGGCTTGGAGGGGTGAAGAGACAGGATGTGGACGGGCAGGGGTAGGTTCTGTCGTCGTGGAGATGCAGAGGAAGTAACTAAAGGACGAGGGTGTGGTGGGGTGGATGAACTTGAAAGATATGTCCAAGGCATGAGAGGAACAGCTGTCCGAGACTCACACGGAGAGTTGGGGTGTTATGTGACAAATGTTGGGCTAAAATACGCTTAAACAATGGAACAGGGGAAGGGGGAGAGTTGGCATGAGGATGTGCCACGCATAGCCAAAATGGACAACATCTTTGACACAGGGAGTTGTTGCATCAACATACAGGAAAACACACGTCGTATACTTACTAGATTGTGTGTTTGTGTTAGCGCTGTGCATTTTGTTTGGGGGGGGGGGGGGGTCCGAGTAGAGGCATGTGGGTGGCATCGTAATGCAAATTGTTGTGAGGCACACCCCATACCAACCCCCCACCCCCACCCCTATACTCCTCATCAGTGCTTTCAGTTTGGAATGAAGGCTCCAGGAAATGAGTCTTACTGTGTTGATTTGGCGTCGAATCCGCATGAAATGTCGCACTGTGTGTTCCACCATGACTGACTCTGACACATGCTATTTTCTCTTGACCACAGGAGCGTCACAAGGCGCTGGAGCAGATGGGGGTGTCGGTGCAGACCTCGGGGATCAGGCTGGACAACGCCAGGCCCTACCTGGTCAACCTCAACGCTGACCCCTCGCTCAACGAGCTGCTCGTCTATTACCTCAAGGTGAGTGTTGCTTGTCAGCGTGTGTGAGGTGTGGCTGGTTGGTTGGTTGGCGGGTTGGCTGATTTGACTGTTTGTGTTTCTGGTTGTCTCATGGTCTGTTTTCCTCTCTGAACGTATCTGTCTCTCTGTCTCTGTCTGTCAATCGATCGGTATCAATCAATCAATCAATATGAGGCTTATATCGCGCGTATTCCGTGGGTACAGTTCTAAGCGCAGGGATTTATTTATTTTTATTTTTTTATTTTATGCAATTTATATCGCGCACATATTCAAGGCGCAGGGATTTATTGTCTGTCTGTCTGTCTGTTTGTCTGTCTCTGTCTGTCTGCCTGTCTGTATGTTTGTCTGCCTGTCTGTATGTCTGTCGGTCTCTCTCTTCTCCTCCTCCTCCTGTCTCTCGTTTTCTCTCGCTCTCTCTCTCTCTCTCTCCCTCTCTCTCTCCCTCTCTTCCTCTTTCTCTCTTCCTCTCTCTTTCTCCCTCTCTCTCTCTCTCTCTCTCTCTCTCGCTTCCTCCTTCTCCCTCTCTCTCTCTTCCTCTCTCTCTCTTCCTCTCTCTTTCTCCTTCTCTCTCTCTCTCTCTCTCTCTCCTCCTTCTCTCTCTCTCTCTTCCTCTCTCTCTCTCTTTCTCTCTCTCTCTCTTTCTCTCTCTCTCTCATTCTCTCTCTCTCTCTCTCTCTCTCTCTCTCTCTCTCTCCTTCTCTCTCTCTCTCTCTCTCTCTCTCTGTCTCTCTCTCTCTCTCTCTCTCTCTCTCTCCCTCTCCTCTCTCTCTCCCCCCTCAACTTTATCTCTAGCTGTGAAATGACCCCAATAAACAAACCACAACAAGCTGTGTTTCTGTGGGTTAGTGAAAGGGGGAGGAGAGTTGGAGAGCGGTTGCGTGTCCACCCCCACAGCCGCATATCTGTTCTTCTTGTGGCTAAAACACGATTTCTTTTCCCAACTTTAGACAATACAGAAAGTGCAAATCTTGGTCAGAAACTTCGTAAACATATAAGACAGCAGGGAGCTTTAGAAACCTTGAAATAACGGCCACACAACAAAAACTGATTATTGGGCCTCAAATAGATGTACAGAAACTGTTTCGAATCTTTAGGGATTAAGAGGGAGGGTTGGTGTCTGAACAACAAAACTGTAAATCTCTGGAATTCTCGTGGTGAAGTAAAAAAAAAAAATAATAAAAAAAAAGGAAAAAAAAAAGAAAAAAGAGTGATTATTTTGTCGTGAAGGTGGGGTTATATTTGTCTTCTCGTTGCGAAAACAAAAAATGAGCAAGAAAAAGTATTATGAATAACACGTGGGCGTCTTGAAGTGAAAGGAAAGGGAACATGGGGGACTTCGTATAATTGCCACATACTGGGCAGAGCCAGGCTTCAGTCCTTCAAGTATTTTCCTAGTTGAGAATGCTGATTCTGCATTTTATGGAAGGTTATACAAGAGGTTGGTGTCCCCGAGCAGATGATGTGTATGCCTTTCCGTCTTTTTAACTGACTGTCCGTCCGTCTGTGGGTGTCCGTCTGTCTGACTCCGTCCGTCTGTGGGTGTCTGTCTGTCTGACTACCCCCCGCGGGTTAGGGGGAAGAATTTACCCGATGCTCCCCAGCATGTCGTAAGAGGCGACTAACGGATTCTGTTTCTCCTTTTACCCTTGTTAAGTGTTTCTTGTAAAGAATATAGTCCATTTTTGTAAAGATTTTAGTCAAGCAGTATGTAAGAAATGTTAAGTCCTTTGTACTGGAAACTTGCATTCTCCCAGTAAGGTAATATATTGTACTACGTTGCAAGCCCCTGGAGCAAATTTGTGATTAGCGCTTTTGTGAACAAGAAACAATTGACAAGTGGCTCTATCCGATCTCCCCCCTTTCCCCGTCGCGATATAACCTTCGTGGTTGAAAACGACGTTAAACACCAAATAAAGAAAGAAAGTCTGTCTGACTGTCCGTCTGAAGGTGTCCGTCTGTCTGACTCCATCCGTCTGTGGGTGTCTGTCTGTCTGACTGTCTGACTCACTGTCTTTCAGTGTTAATTTCTGTCTGTCTTTCTGTCCGTCCGTTTGTTTCTATATTTGTGTCTCTCTAACTGACTATATGTCTGTGTTTCTGTCAAAGTGTCTGTCTCTACTCGTTCTGTACGTTGTCGTTTGTGCTTACGTTTGTGACAAATGGTTCCTGTGAGCTGATGCCACAAGGTAAGTGTATTTCTGTTTACTCGAGTCTAGTCTTGTCTTGTCTTGTCTTGTCTTGTCTTGTCTTGTCTTGTCTGGTCTTTTTTGGCCCTTCCTTCCTTCTGGTCTTTTTACACCCCCGGTATAGGGGTGTGTATAGGTTTCGGTCGATGTGTTTGTGTGTTTGTGTGTTTGTGTTCACATATAGATCTGAAGAATGAACGGACCGATCGTCACCAAACTTGGTGAACAGGTTCTATACATTCCTGAGACGGTCCTTACAAAAATTGGGACCAGTCAAACACACGGTTAGGGAGTTATTGGTGGATTAAGATTCTACAAGGACTTATAGAGGGACATATTCATGGTCAAAGGGAAATAACCTTCTCAGTTGGTGGCAGTGAGAATGGTTATTTCCCTTTGACCAACGGGGGTGTTTTTCCTACCTCGGAGGAATTTCTTGTCTTGTCTTGTCTTGTATTTTCTTGGCCCTTCCTTCCTTCTGACTTTCGTTCTTTCATTCCTTCCTTCCATCTGTCCTCTTTTCTTGCTTCTTATTTTTCTGTGTTATTTCTTTCTGACATTACACCCTGACGCATCGACGAACAATATCACACGAAATGACTGACGCTTACAAGATCGCAGCAGGCAAAACTCCGTTTGACAAACCGCTGACAGCATTGTCAACTATATGCCTATTTGATGCGTACCACGCGACATGGATGGCATTCGGAATCTGCGGTAGCATGCAAATATCCCCTCCAACCACGTCCAACCTCCCCCCCTCCACCAGCCTTTCTGAGAAAATTGTCAACTGTCATGCCTTGTGAACGGTGTCACACGACATGAGTTGATCTTTTGGAAAGAACGTCTCCATGCAAATCTAACCTTGGCGCATGCCCCACGAATCGTGGTTTGTCCATGCAAATCAGAACTTGGCACCTCACAATGATCAGTTGATGGGGATGAAGGGAGGGAGGGAGGGAGGGAGGGAGGGAGGGAGGGAGGGAGGGAGGGAGGGAGGGAGGGAGGGAGGGAGGGAGGGAGGGAGGGAGGGAGAGAGAGAGAGAGAGAGAGAGAGAGAGAGAGAGAGAGAGAGAGAGAGAGAGAGAGAGAGAGAGAGAGAGAGAGAGAATGACACGCCTGATTAGCGCTGCTAACTCTACATGCAAATGGGACCCTGCATGTTAATTCGCCCCGTGCGCAGGAGACGGAAGCTTCCGATTAAGCGGATTTGCATACTATTTGCATATTCTGCCTTTCTCGCGAGATTTTCCACGAGATTGGTGTAACGTTGTTTTTAGAGCTGACCTGAGTATCTTCTCCTTCGTGCACGTTGCACTAAGCTCGAGGTACATAACACTTTTTAACCCAACGTAGTAAAGAGGGTGAGAATGGCAGGGCTTGTTTAACTTGTTTTTGCTTTGTGCATTTAGAATGTCTTTCTTTGGTGTGTGGTTTGTTCTTGACCTTGAAGAATGTATGCCTAGAAATGAGACTCTTAGTAAATGTGATGTATTATATGTCTGTGATCGCCTGACACTGCATGGCAATTTTCCTCTCTTTGTTTTTTAAGGACAGTAACATTTTGAGTCTTGAGTCTTGAGACTGTCCATGGAAAAAGCTTGCAGCTGCACTTCGCATTTCTTCTGTTTTTTCTGGGTGTTTCGTGACCTTGAAGACATGTTAGACGTTCAGTGTAGACCTGGCATCTATTGTTCGGCTTGGATTAGGACAAAGAAGCGAGGGCCAACGATGACTTGACAACGAGGAATATGACTGCTGATTGTCTATCAAGCCAAATTACTGTCCTGGAAATAATCTTCCGATGCATGTTTGTCCACTTTGTGATTGGTAGCCAATCCGTGCATCGTAGGCCGGAACTACGGGGAAATATCTTGACAAGAACATATAATTATCTTGACAAGAACTTATCCCAAGACAGAGCCTGTATTGTAGACCCTCAATCATACTTGGACATGTTTGTCCAGCGTTCCCTCTATTCATTGTTAACCAAATGATCAATCGAAGAATGCAGGCAAAACGAATGGACAGTGGAAGAAATGAAATCAGAGGAAGGATCAACATGCGCTGACCGTTTCCCCCTTGACCTTACAGCTCCAGAGAATGGACGACTGGACAGCGGAGATATCGCTGGCTGGAGGGATGTCCGCCAGGAAGAGAGAGTGACCTTAACGAACCTGTATTGATCTTGTTTAGCCTTCTGCTCCCCTCACTGTCATTCTTGACTGGCGTTTGCTGATTGTGTGTAAATGTGGAGGAGGATGGAGGGGGAATTTATATAGCTTGAAGGAGAGGGTGGTACCAGATTGTGTGTACATGTGGAGAGGGCTGGAAGGGGGCATATGACATTATTTAGCTGGAAGGGGGAGGGGTACCGGTAGGGACAGAAAGGTTGACCCTTTGGGGTTGAACCGTGATCCCTCCCTTCTCTGTGTCTGTCTGTCTGTCTCGCTGTCTGTCTCTCTGTCTGTTTGTCTGTCTCTCTTTCTCCTCTCACCTCTCACTGTCTCTGTCTCTGTCTCCCCAACTCTCTCTCTCTCTCTAAATGTATTGACTACACCAAAAGACATACATGTAGATACAACCAGTGACAAGTATGAAAATGTCAAACGTATGTGTTGGTTTACTTGTCTGAGCGTTAAAGGGGAAGGCAGAGGATACAAACAACATCGCATGGATGGCAAAACCACCGACTGATGGATCAGATCGATTCCAAGGCGTACCCAATCACCGTAGACTCTTTCACGTCTTGATTAACAGGAAACTCTTAACACCTACTCGTATTTTTGCCTTAGGGTCCTGTCTACGCATGTTCAGACTGTTGTGATTCCAAGAAGGCCGTTTTTCCCTCAGCCTAAGCGGTTGTGGGGAAAACGACGCAGTTCAGAAATGACGTCATTTTTTCCGTCTCAGATTAGACCCGCTGCCGAACTGCAGAAGACTGAGGACTTGATGGCAGCCACTGAGCTAAGGGTATAAAGGCCATGCATATCGAACGCAGAAGAACAAGAACAAGAGGAATAAGAAGTCGTCTAAGACTGGCGATGTAACACTGTTTCTGACTTCTACGAAACGGACGTCAGAAGGACGAACTGCTTTCACCACCGCCAGTCTAGAACGAGAAAGATGCTGTCGTCTTTATCTCGTTTCCGTAGTAAGTGTACGGTCGTTCTCCCCGCAAAGACCCGTATTGGAATTAAGATTTCGTATCGAGAAGCCTGGAGCTATAATTAGACAGGCTCCTTTTACACCAGAAAAGCGGAGTACAGAAAGGCAATTTATCTAACCGTCTCATCTGACTCGGTTCCTGGAAGCAGCGTGTGTGGAAAAGGAAAGAGGGTGGTGGCAAAGAAAATGAAGGATAACAGCCCTCAATGCATATTTTCTTGTGAATAGGGAACGGTAAGAGTGTAATGTCATCTTATATCTCCCTCCTACGGGAGAGTATGATATGATCTCGTGTCTCCTTCATGTAGTAGAGGTTAATTAATATAAGCTCGTATCTCCACCCTGTTGGAGAGTGTACTATTATTTCATATCCTCCTCCTACATGAGAGTGTAATATTATTTTATATTATCCTCCTACAACAAGAAAGTGTAATATCATTTTATATCACCCTCACGTGCCTTCCGGGTCACATCCCGCAAAGAATCGAGACCTAGGCGGGAAGCAAACATTGGCTGAACAGTAGTCGAAGGTCCTCGCCTATTGTCGGCGGCCGAGCCTAGATCACTGTCAATTTACGCGAAAGTCGCGGTTCTTCGAGTGATCAGTTTCCGGTCTTCTACCGGCTGGGGACTCGTTGTGGGTCCCCTGTAGCGCCGTTGTGCGAAGTCGTTGTGGTCGTTGCCGCAAGTGTATGAGATCGGCTCGAAGATAAATCTTGGTGAAGTGGCCAGTGGCTGTCCCTTTTGTGCACAGATTCCCTTCATGCTTTTTTGGAAACTATAAGAGAAATGTTATCATTTATATTATATAATTTCTAAAATATTTATCTGGAGGATTGTCGATGTGAGGAAAGAGATTGTGGTGGCGGAAGGGGGAGGGGGGGGGTTAAAGGCCCGATCATTGAAGGGAACAAGCGGCTTACATCCTCAAAACATAGTGACTCTTTGTTATTAGTTAGTTCAAGGTGCACTCCATGTTCTGGGCAGAGGGTTATATTGCTGTGTACACGGGCCCCATCCAGTGGCATCAATCAAAATAATGGTCAATCAGAGACTCGGATGAAGAAGAAATCTGGTAATTGTATCAGAGATCAACTGATGGTATTAGCTGTACTGTGATACATCCCTACGTCTTCTGATGGAAGGGACTGTTAAGCCGTGATGCGTCCCCAAAGCATCGTTAAGGCGCTATAATAATGCACTCAATTGGTAAATATGTGCATATTTATATCTGATTTTGAGATGAATATGAATAAAATATTGGCAGTTTGATGGGGTAAGTCCATTATTTTTGCGATATGGTTGGATATCACTGTGACCAATCTGGACCCCTAGGGTGTCGTGACCATACTAAGTGGCTGCAAACTTGGCTGTCTTATGTCTGTCGTATTTCTTTGTTGTGTCTAGCTTTCGTAATTGGTTCTGAGTTCAGATAAGAAAACCGATTCGCACCGAATGTGAGTCCATGATATATCTGCTCAATGTTGCATACCACAGAAAATAAGTTATGGGTAAGTAAAAGAGCTACTTTTAAAAGAAATTGGATGGGATGAGAGAACAGAGGCCGTGAGTAATTTTGTTCTGAATGTCTGTTGAAGTTCTTTGTTCATTAACCCTGTGTGCCTTGGAGTGACTTTCCAAGTTTGCATTGTACAGTGCACACGACTGGTTCTTCTTATTAAACCCCGGTCTCCCCTACCGTCGTTTCCTGGCGTGGTATGCACGAGAAAGAATCTAACTGGGTGTGAACCAAGCGCTGGGTCGGATTGGTCGAAATAAAAAAAATTGTTTGAGATTTCAGCAAATCCGACCCAGCGCTTGGGTCCCACTCAGTTGAACACTTTCTCGTGCACTTCACTCCTGGTGTTTATTAAAACCTCTGTCCACTCTGCCATCACATTCCCAATAACCTGTCTGGCACTGTGTGTGTATAAAGTGCCGTGTTTGCCTCCCCCAAACCCCTGAGGCATCGGGGATCCCTTTGTCCGCCTGCCCGGCTCTGGATATTAATTACGTCCCTTTAGCCCCGGAGGGCAAGTTCTCCCCGCTTTGCTGGAAATTATCCGCCCCTGTTTTCATGTGAAGGGTTGGCGGGAAATTGAAGGATTTTGCCAGCTTGTCGTCTGCTTTCCATGGCCTTATGATCAATGTTCTTCCCTCTCTGTCCTGGATTTCCTTTGTAATGTTGGAATGGTGTAGACCTAGGGCGGTTGGACTAGGGGGTAGGGGAGTCGATAAAACTTCAAAAACATGAAAAGCTGAGTAAGGTCTTTTTTCTTGGAGAAGGGAAGGTGAAATATGATGTGAAAGTGGTTTTTTGCCTGATTAGAAAGTTAAAGAGACCGGCGCTGTGGGCAAAATGATATTTAAAGATCGCGATTGCATTATACCAAGCCTCGACCATCCTCCTTCCCAAAACACGCACGCACACACACACACAAACACAAACACATACGCGCGCGCGCACATACACATTCACTCTCTCTCTCTCTCTCACACAATCTCACTCACTCACACACACACACCCCACTCCCCCCCCCCCCCCCACACACACACTTTCCGTTGAATTGCTCGCACAAGCCTGAGCATAGTTGTCAGAAGTTTGAGTTTCTGTAATGATCAATTACTTCAGTTCCCTTAGCAAGAACTGTATGGTGAAAGTTGGTGGTTTTATTTGTTGAATGTTGAGGGTTGGCCTCAATCTTTCGTCCCACAAGACAATGTGCCGAAACCAGTGGACGCTAGCACTTTCAGCGGACAGAAACAGTCCCCTCTAACGACGACGACGACAACAGTCTGGAGGCTGTACTCCGACTTCCTTTTAAGCTGTCACGGACCGGAAGCAGGCTTGTCACGTGACCTTTCACAGACCGGAAGAAGAACGCCGAGACTGTAATGGCGTCCCAACGTCCGATGCTAGTGTTACTGGTACCGTCTTCACTCGTGAGAACTGACAAAAGTTTCCGTGTTTCTTACTAAACTTTTGAAGCGGTACTGTTTACTTCGAGATCGCCTGCTTTCAAAAGTTTAAAACTTTTCGCTTATGTTTTAGAGTGGAAGCCAACAAGCAGGCATTGTAAGGTTAAAAGGGACTCGATCGTCTACGTGTGTGATGCAAAAGCTGGATCAGAACCGTTATTTCTAAATTGTATTCCAGGACTTGTTATGGTTACCCCAATGATCGCGATTCTCTCAGAAACACACTTTTATTTTAAAGAAATCTGAAGAAACACAAGACTTCTCTAGTGTGATGTAGCAGTTCTTTGGTAGACGAATCAGAAGCTAACTCAGGATGCAGTGTCAATGTCACGCTGAGTCAAGTAGGTTGAACATGAAAAATAGGTACACGACTTCCATTCTTCTTTTCTTCTCTTTCTTTCTTTTTCTTCCGGCACCGTCTTCACCTGGCTGCGACCCATGAAGACGACACCATCACGTTGATTCGTTGATGACACAACCATTTGTCGAGGGTAGCGTAGGCACCCGGTCTGCTTCCCGCCTAAAAAAGGCCAGTGCCGTTCCGTCTTCGAGGGACTGCGTGGGTTTCATTTCGGAGTTTTCCTTCTCCTAGACGAGTTTCCTTCCATGGATGATGAGCCTCCTCTACCCTCGTTTTGAATTCAGAGTGGTCTTCTCTTAGGATAGCTGCCTGCCAGGGTTGACGAGCCTATCCTGCCCGGCTATTTGACCCATAGCTGGAGGTTGGTTCGTGGGCACCTGGGCGTTTCCACACACCGGTGGGCCCGCATGCCGCACGTCTAGGGGCCAACCTCCTCCGAGTCCTTGTAGTCTAGCCTGGGGCCTTGCGGTACCCAGTTTACTTCTGTCGCCGCGATGGAGGCACTACATAGGGCTTGTTGTGGAGAGGTTATTGTACTGGCAGGAGAGACTGACGCATTCTGCTCTCTTTTCGCATTGTCCTAAAAAGGACAGACGGTGCTAGCCAGCGGTGAGGGCTGAAAGCGAGAAGTGACAAGCACAAGACACTTCGCCAACACACTAGACACGTCACACAACCGTTTGGCAGGCACACGCCTACCATGAAAATGAAGGAGTAACAAATGTTAAAACGCCTTCCTGCATTGTTTTGTCAAAGTGTCAGTGTAAAGCCACATATGAAATGTGTAAAGTCGACTTGGCAAAGACAGTTCTCGGTAAAACAAGCAATTCTTTAAGGTTTTGCTAGAGAGCTGCCTGAGGAAAAGACAGCTCCGGGTTTCAAGAGCATTTTGACAGGGTTCGTTTGTCGCAGGGTAGCTGATCTGTCAGTTTGTCAGCCTATCAAAAGACTGCAGTCTTGGGAGCGGAGGTGTGTGTTGAATATCAAAGGAAAGTGGACCCTTGTTGTTTTCAATACATGGTAGTTATGCGATTTGTAAAAAAAATTATTATTATTTTATTTTATTTTGTATTTCAGTTAAGTTTTGTGTGTGTGTGCAGACCGTCTGTCTGACCCTGTTCGCAATGGCAGTACACA
>NW_027126658.1:0-31503 GCF_037325665.1 Littorina saxatilis | reverse complement strand
TGAACATTGCAGTGTTTCACGCTCAACAAGTAACCCAACCCGAAGACAACCGAGAGCAAAACACAACGTAGTGGGACAGAAGATGAATCACAAGCACAGCAAGCACCTTAATCTCAAATTGATTCTAAACGTTAATTAATCACAGCTAAATAGTTGGAAGTGGATAACGCACAAAGCACATAATCTTCCACCCAAAGTACCGCGTCTTCCGCAAACAGGGGAGGCAATCAGGCAGTTAATAGCAGTTCGCTCCCTTGAGGCGGCCTGACAGGGCAGACGACCCGACGAATGGAGGGAAGCTGTCGGAATTGGAGGATGTATTTGTCGATGCAGCCTTGGCCTTTGTGCGGACGACTCTGCTGCAAAGCTGTTCAGTGACCGGGACGGAAGATGAAGGTGAGATATCGATCCACTGTTTGGTATTTGGGGAGTTTATTGTGCGATGGCGCTGGACGCAGCGTTATTGTGGACGTCACGCATTGTTCTTTTTATCATGAGTTTCTAGAATGATGTAGTGGACTTATTGATGCATTGCTATGAGCATGACCTTTTTATTATTGTGGTTTTTTTAAATAATGAAGTAGACTCACCAAGAGTTAGGGGCGTTTGTATGCGTAACAGAAAAAGTTTTTCATGTTCATGCAGTCACTTTGATTGACAATCAAGTGTTTCCTATTATTTAATTTTTTTATGAATGCTTTATACGATACGTTCATTAAGTGATGACTTGAACTGGTGCAGTGCTATGGCAATTGATGATTAGTTCTGAAATGATCATTTGGACTCGTCCAGTAGTATGGTCCTGACTTTGTATGATTAGTTCTTAAGTGATGGATTCGATTCGCCTATTGGTGTGTTCGTGCATTTATTGTTTTCATAACATTTCGATATATCATGAATCAAGTTGCGCTTGTTTTATGGCCGTGATATAATTCGCCCCATGATATGTATTTAAAGGATGAAATGAAGTCGTCCACGATTATGGTCGTGATATAATTCGCCCCATGATATGTATTTAAAGGATGAAATGAAGTCGTCCACGATTATGGTCGTGATATAATTCGCCCCATGATATGTATTTAAAGGATGAAATGAAGTCGTCCACGATTATGGTCGTGATATAATTCGCCCCATGATATGTATTTAAAGAATGAAATGAAGTCGTCCACGATTATGGTCGTGATATAATTCGCCCCATGATATGTATTTAAAGGATGAAATGAAGTCGTCCACGATTATGGTCGTGATATAATTCGCCCCATGATATGTATTTAAAGGATGAAATGAAGTCGTCCACGATTATGGTCGTGATATAATTCGCCCCATGATATGTATTTAAAGAATGAAATGAAGTCGTCCACGATTATGGTCGTGATATAATTCGCCCCATGATATGTATTTAAAGAATGAAATGAAGTCGTCCACGATTATGGTCGTGATATAATTCGCCCCATGATATGTATTTACAGGATGAAATGAAGTCGTCCACGATTATGGTCGTGATATAATTCGCCCCATGATATGTATTTAAAGGATGAAATGAAGTTGTCCCATGATATGTATTTAAAGGATGAAATGAAGTCGTCCACGATTATGGTCGTGATATAATTCGCCCCATGATATGTATTTAAAGGATGAAATGAAGTCGTCCACGATTATGGTCGTGATATAATTCGCCCCATGATATGTATTTAAAGGAATGAAATGAAGTCGTCCACGATTATGGTCGTGATATAATTCGCCCCATGATATGTATTTAAAGGATGAAATGAAGTCGTCCACGATTATGGTCGTGATATAATTCGCCCCATGATATGTATTTAAAGGATGAAATGAAGTCGTCCACCATTATGGTCGTGATATAATTCGCCCCATGATATGTATTTAAAGGATGAAATGAAGTCGTCCACCGATTATGGTCGTGATATAATTCGCCCCATGATATGTATTTACAGGATGAAATGAAGTCGTCCACGATTATGGTCGTGATATAATTCGCCCCATGATATGTATTTAAAGGATGAAATGAAGTCGTCCACGATTATGGTCGTGATATAATTCGCCCCATGATATGTATTTACAGGATGAAATGAAGTCGTCCACGATTATGGTCGTGAGATAATTCGCCCCATGATATGTATATACAGGAATGAAATGAAGTCGTCCACGATTATGGTCGTGATATAATTCGTCCCATGAAATGTATTTAAAGGATGAAATGAAGTCGTCCACGATTATGGTCGTGATATAATTCGTCCCATGAAATGTATTTAAAGGATGAAATGAAGTCGTCCACGATTATGGTCGTGATATAATTCGTCCCATGATATGTATTTAAAGGATGAAATGAAGTCGTCCACGATTATGGTCGTGATATAATTCGCCCCATGATAATTATGTATTTACAGGATGAAATGAAGTCGTCCACGATTATGGTCGTGATATAATTCGTCCCATGATATGTATTTAAAGGATGAAATGAAGTCGTCCACGATTATGGTCGTGATATAATTCGCCCCATGATATGTATTTAAAGGATGAAATGAAGTAGTCCACGATTATGGTCGTGATATAATTCGCCCCATGATATGTATTTAAAGGATGAAATGAAGTCGTCCACGATTATGGTCGTGATATAATTCGTCCCATGATATGTATTTAAAGGATGAAATGAAGTCGTCCACGATTATGGTCGTGATATAATTCGTCCCATGATATGTATTTAAAGGATGAAATGAAGTCGTCCACGATTATGGTCGTGATATAATTCGTCCCATGATATGGATTTAAAGGATGAAATGAAGTTGTCCACGATTATGGTCGTGATATAATTCGCCCCATGATAAATTATGTATTTACAGGATGAAATGAAGTCGTCCACGATTATGGTCGTGATATAATTCGTCCCATGATATGTATTTAAAGGATGAAATGAAGTCGTCCACGATTATGGTCGTGATATAATTCGCCCCATGATATGTATTTAAAGGATGAAATGAAGTCGTCCACGATTATGGTCGTGATATAATTCGCCCCATGATATGTATTTAAAGGATGAAATGAAGTCGTCCACGATTATGGTCGTGATATAATTCGTCCCATGATATGTATTTAAAGGATGAAATGAAGTCGTCCACGATTATGGTCGTGATATAATTCGTCCCATGATATGTATTTAAAGGATGAAATGAAGTCGTCCACGATTATGGTCGTGATATAATTCGTCCCATGATATGTATTTAAAGGATGAAATGAAGTCGTCCACGATTATGGTCGTGATATAATTCGCCCCGTGATATGTATTTACAGGATGAAATGAAGTCGTCCACGATTATGGTCGTGATATAATTCGCCCCATGATATGTATTTAAAGGATGAAATGAAGTCGTCCACGATTATGGTCGTGATATAATTCGCCCCATGATATGTATTTAAAGGATGAAATGAAGTCGTCCACGATTATGGTCGTGATATAATTGGCCCCATGTTACAGAAATAACTTCTCATAATTCCAGACGTTATCTGGTGTTTTGCTCACTGCGACAACTTGTTTAACACGATGTGAATAGCTGTCCGAAATCCGAGCGAAAACGTCCAAAACGCAGACACCAAAACTCGATGTTTTACTGTGTTATGCAAACTACTAAAATCTCAGGAATTTTATTGCGTTACGGCAGTTTTTTCTAATGTGACATGAATCGCATCGGTATAATGCCACAAAATTCAGATGATGAACGTGATGTTAGATGTTATATGCCAAGTTAAAGTGCCAAAACGCGACTTTTCGCCCAGTGTATCTCTGGCCGATTCATAGATTCAACCTACAAACTGCGACCTCATCTGTGATCAGATGGCCAAGCAATGCGTGAAATCTTTTATTCTAAAGCTTTATGGCTCGTTTTGACAAGCATTAAAAGGATGAAATTAACCACATGCAGTTTATTCTTCAGAAAAATGCACACACAAAATGGGTTGGGTTCGGTGATTTGTACACAAACGTCTTCCTCACGATAGATTCGCTGATTTGTCTTATGAAGCCGTCATCAACACGAACACAATCATTGCAGAAGCAAACTCTGTACCTACACGACCGAGACACAAGACTGATTATTTCACAGCTGCAATGTGAATAGAGAACAAAGACGAGGTCTTCACCGACAAGCTAGGAACAGACGGAAAATTTCGAACAAAAGTAAATGACGTCAAAGTCTCTTTCGCTTTGCGTGTAACTTTGTCATGACGTCTTTTTGTGACGACAGTATCCGCTGGCTGGCTGTTCTATCAGGCTGCCTGGCTGGCTGTTGCTCCGTGTGAATTCCTCCCACCGCCAAGTCGTTTTTGTGGTTTATTTTGCATTTAGGTCCCAGGTAACATTATGAAGTTTTAATACGATCAATCGGACCTATTATCAAGTTACTGTATCAACTTTTAAACGAACTGCGCCCAGTAGTTTCCCAGCAATAAGCTGTTAAGTCGAGACAGACACACACACACACACACACAGACACATAGACACACAATTAAAGTCTGTTGAGCCCAAGTACTACCGTACTCGGGGATAACGTATAATTATTAGGATCCAGCTTTATGAGCCGAGATGTGCTACATGTGTCAGGTTCGTGTTCTGATCTTTTTGTTTTAAATAGAAACCATTTTCTCCTTTTTTGATTTCTATCTAATGTCAGTCGTTCGCTGCTGAGGTACAACTTCCCGCCAAGTTCCTTCAAGAACAGGTACTTTTTACATGCCAACATATGGACAACTCTCGCTGGCTTTGGCTTCCTCGGCCCTAAATAGTGTCAGGTACCCATTTTCAGGTGGGTGGACTGGAGAGTTCGAAAAAAACGGGACTTGGATCACAATCAACAAACTCAAAACCCCAAAAAATAAACGAACTAAGACAGACAAGGGTTTGGTGTACAACTGTCATCCGAGGGGGACAAACCCTGAGTTCTACCCTTGTAGCCAACAGGCCTCCTGGGTCTTCTGTAGTATGGTGTACTACTGTCATCCGAGGGGGACAAACCCTGAGTTCTACCCTTGTAGCCAACAGGCCTCCTGGGTCTTCTGTAGTATGGTGTACTACTGTCATCCGAGGGGGACAAACCCTGAGTTCTACCCTTGTAGCCAACAGGCCTCCTGGGTCTTCTGTAGTTTGGTGTACAACTGTCATCCGAGGGGGACACACCCTGAGTTCTACCCTTGTAGCCAACAGGCCTCCTAGGTCTTCTGTAGTATGGTGTACTACTGTCATCCGAGGGGGACAAACCCTGAGTTCTACCCTTGTAGCCAACAGGCCTCCTGGGTCTTCTGTAGTTTGGTGTACAACTGTCATCCGAGGGGGACACACCCTGAGTTCTACCCTTGTAGCCAACAGGCCTCCTGGGTCTTCTGTAGTTTGGTGTACAACTGTCATCCGAGGGGGACAAACCCTGAGTTCTACCCTTGTAGCCAACAGGCCTCCTAGGTCTTCTGTAGTTTGGTGTACAACTGTCATCCGAGGGGGACAAACCCTGAGTTCTACCCTTGTAGCCAACAGGCCTCCTGGGTCTTCTGTAGTATGGTGTACAACTGTCATCCGAGGGGGACAAACCCTGAGTTCTACCCTTGTAGCGAACAGGCCTCCTGGGTCTTCTGTAGTATGGTGTACAACTGTCATCCGAGGGGGACACACCCTGAGTTCTACCCTTGTAGCCAACAGGCCTCCTGTGTCTTCTGTAGTTTGGTGTACAACTGTCATCCGAGGGGGACAAACCCTGAGTTCTACCCTTGTAGCCAACAGGCCTCCTGGGTCTTCTGTAGTATGGACACTGTCATCCGAGGGGGACAAACCCTGAGTTCTACCCTTGTAGCCAACAGGCCTCCTGGGTCTTCTGTAGTATGGAAACTGGCAGACGACTACAGCCAGAAAGACGACTACAGCCAGAAAGACGACTACAGCCAGAAAGTCCTAACCGACGGTACGCATGATAACGGACATTTAGGAGGGCCCCAAAGGGGGGGTATCATCACGATCACGGGAAGGGAAATTTTAGCTTTCACGATCACAGTTACCTTGATTTTTGTTTTCACGATCACAAACACCTTGACGAATAGAGGATCATAGAGTGATACAGCTGTGAAAAATGTACGTTGAAAATAAATGCTTTGCAATAATGCCCATCACGATCACGAAAACAAATGACGATCACGATCACGAGACTTGATTTTTTTGTCATCACGGATCACGGGCAAAGTCCCATCACGATCACAGAAATTGAAATTTCGGCAATCACGGTCACAGAAAGGTCAAAAAACGCCAATCACGATCACGATTTTTAACCCTTTGGGGCCCTCATTTAGGTTCACCCTCTTTTCATGTCAATTGCGTCGCGGGAACACCTTCAAGAATTTATAGTACGTCTATTTGGCTTCCAGTGCGTAAAGGATGCCGGGACACACAGTTCGGGGAGCCTGGTATTCCCCAACTTTTGTTTCTCCCAAAAGACGCCCAAATTTGGTTTGAAAGTCGACCACTTTTGGTTTGAAAGTCGACCACTTTTGGTTTGAAAGTCGACCACATTTGGTTTGAAAGCCGACCACTTTTTGTGCTTGGATGTCGAGTAAGGGGAAACAATTGAATGTCATTTGAAAACGATGTTACCTGCTGACGAACAATCAGCCATTTTTTAAACGTCACTTTGCAAATTTACTTTAAACGTCTTCAAGTCGTGTATGTGAACAACCCTAACCCTAACCCTAACCCACAATCAAGTCGTGTATGTGAACAACCCTTTAGTATGGTACTAACCCACAATCAAGTCGTGTATGTGAACAACCCTAACCCTAACCCTAACCCACAATCAAGTCGTGTATGTGAACAACCCTTTAGTATGGTACTAACCCACAATCAAGTCGTGTATGTGAACAACCCTTTAGTATGGTACTAACCCACAATCAAGTCGTGTATGTGAACAACCCTTTAGTATGGTACCAACCCACAATCAAGCGCAAACACGTTTCGAAAATAAAAATGTTTTATTTGTAAGTTGCAAAACAACATAAATGATAAGTTTGAACAAAACAACATAAATGAAAAGTTTGATCACTTCGTTGAATACCACTGCTCTCATTGGGACGATACTTTTGAAGACAATGAGATATGCATGATTTTTAGGATGAAAATCTTGTATTTATTTGAAACCCTTTTCTCTAAGTTGCCCGGGGACTGGTTCAGCACAACTTCTTGTTGTTTGTTTTATCCAGGCTCAATAATTGAGCTTTTTTATTGAACATTAATTTAGTATTGAAGCGAAATGAATTTTAGACTGTAGTTTACGGTTTTTACCCCATACAACAAAAATCAGTTCGGGTAAAATGAATGTAACACGATGTTTCGGTCAAAAGAAAAGGTGGTAAGAATTCTGAGATCAATGTATACCAGGCTCAAACTATATCTAATTCAAGTGACGTCAAGGACTAGATGACGTCATCATTGATACAATGCATGACGTCAGGATTAATTGACTGAGCCTCAAAGATTCATGAGGCTGTTGATGAAATGGGTGCTTTTGGATACAATGCGTGAAGCCAGAGTTAAGTAATTGATCCATATCAGCGTGGAGCATGCTCGGCACATCGATGGTGACGTCACGAAGGGTCACGGTGACGGATTCATCAACCTGTTAATGAAATCGATGCTCTTCATGCAGAGCCAGCCCTGGCCCTGGCACGGTTTGTAGACAGGCATAGAAACCTCCACACAGCCCAACTCCGTTTGTAAGTCTGCAGACACCAGCTTAGTTGTCACGAAGTAGTTGTTCTGCCAGAAATAAGGAGACATGCTTTAGTTAGTACTATTGGTGCTATGTTAATGCTTTAGTGAGTATTAATAATAATAATAAGAAGAAGAACATTTATATAGCGCTAAATCAAAAACTTTCGTTAAAAAGGCTTGCTCTAAGCGCTTGACATCTAAACTAAAACGTCATTCACACTCTTTACAATGATGTACAAGAACTTCATGTCACACTCTTTCATTCAGTATAGCACCATTCACACAGTTGTTATTGGTGCTATGTTAATGCTTTAGTGAGTACTATTGGTGCTATGTTAATGCGTTAGTCAGTACTATTGGTGCTATGTTAATGCTTTAGTGAGTACTATTGGTGCTATGTTAATGCTTTAGTGAGTACTATTGGTGCTATGTTAATGCTTTAGTCAATACTATTGGTGCTATGTTAATGCTTTAGTCAGTACTATTGGTGCTATGTTAATGCTTTAGTGAGTACTATTGGTGCTATGTTAATGCTTTAGTCAGTACTATTGGTGCTATGTTAATGCTTTAGTCAGTACTATTGGTGCTATGTTAATGCGTTAGTGAGTACTATTGGTGCTATGTTAATGCTTTAGTGAGTACTGTTGGTGCTATGTTAATGCTTTAGTCAATACTATTGGTGCTATGTTAATGCTTTAGTCAGTACTATTGGTGCTATGTTAATGCTTTAGTCAGTACTTTGGCTACTATCTTATTGCTTTATTCATAACTATTGCTGCTATCTTAATGCTCTGTTCAGTACTAACGCTGCTATCTTTACGCTCTATTCAGTAATATGGCTGCTATTTTTCGATAAAACAAGATATGTGTATATCATTTATGTTGCTGTGATCCATTGCGGGATCTGAAGCACCAAGCAAAGTAGTGATTAACCATTGATCCTGAAAGAGAGAAGACAAGAAATCAAGGGTTTCTTTACCGTGTTGAGAAAAAGATCCATGTCAGTGTGGAGCATGCTGGGAACATCGATGGTGACGTTACGAAGGGTCACGCTGATGGAACCGGACAGAGGACAGGTGGTATTCAAACCAGCGGACGTTAAGGCCTTGACCGCTTGCTGCGTGACGCGGGACGACGTGTCGCTGAGTGTCAGCATGTCGCACAGCTTGTAGCCACTGCACGTGACACGGATGGGCAAATTAGTGACACGCTGCTGTCCCCCACTCTTCTGGCCTGAGGGAGGGAGGGAGGGGAGACAGACAGACAGACAGACAGACAGACAGACAGGGACGGAGACAGTCAGCCAGAGGGAGAGAGAAATAGAGGGTTAGAGACACAGTTGAGATTGAGATGAACAGTAGAAAAAGAGGGGAAAAGAGAGAGTGAGAGAGACTCTGAGAGGTTATGTGATCCATTACAGTGGCAAACATGTAAGCGGGCACGCACGCACGCACGCACGCACGCACGCACGCACGCCCGCACGCACGCACGCACGCACGCACGCACGCACGCACGCACGCACGCACGCACACACACACACACACACACACACACACACACACACACACACAGACAGACAGCCAGCACGCACGCACGTGCGCACGCACGCACGAACACACACACACACACACACACACACACACACACACACACACACACACACACAGACAGACAGACAGACAGACAGACAGACAGACAGACAGACACTGACTGACTGACTGACTGACTGACTGACTGACAGACAGAGCAGGTTGATGCCTTTGTCTTGTATTATCTTTTTTTCCCAATGTGATTCTCAAGTAAGATTCAAAGACGTTTTAATTCAAAAAAGAGGAAAATTAACTATCAATTAATTAAAAGGGAAAAGTAAATTTACTTTTGAATATTTACAGATTTTAGTGTTTCACAGCGATACTTGAAACTTGTGTCCTGTTACTTGGGATAAAGACGATCGATCGACACAGCGTACTTCTTTGTCAAATTCCATTTCGTACATGTTCTGCGAGTGCCAACATTGCCAATATTGAATGCCAGACAAATCGAGTTGAAAGTTCGTTCTATTTCTTCCTAACACGTCAATCAGTGTGAGCACTACGTCATACTTATGACATCACAAAGGGGCATGATGACGACTCACCAGCTCCCTCCTTGCTGTGGAAAGCAGGGTACTGTTCTGTTGAATCCTGAGAAACTGGAGGAGGTCTCTATGTGGAAGGTGATGAGAGCGTCATCGAGCAGCGTGGGGCTAGTCGGGCTAGTAGGGCTGGTAGGGCTGATAGTGCTGGTTGGTTTGGTAGGGGTAGTAGGGCCGGTAGGGCTAGTGGGGCTGTTATGGCTAGTAGGGGTCACCTCCAGCTCCTTGATGGTCAGTTGACCAGGAATGTTCAGCGGTGACGTTACGTCCAGATTGGTCACCTGGAAGATGCTGTTGCTGTTGCCTGT
Organism: Littorina saxatilis; assembly: GCF_037325665.1. NCBI lineage: Eukaryota > Metazoa > Mollusca > Gastropoda > Littorinimorpha > Littorinidae > Littorina > Littorina saxatilis. The sequence goes on along the minus strand of NW_027126658.1, from coordinate 21,305 downwards.
TGCCACGGACAACAATGTCAAAGTTAAAGGCCCACTACGCTTTGTGAAAACTGTTCGCCTCATTGTCTCAGATCTGGCCACGGTTTTACATGGGAAAAGAACATCCCTCCATTTGGTCCCAGACCCAATATTAACAGCCTGTATGCTTTCTGCGCAAGGTGGTATTTTTTGTAAAGGATTAATTTCTTCAAAGGCACTGGTGCCTTTTTCGGAAATGAATTAATGAAAACATCACAACTCACCAAGGCAAGTAGCCATGATGGCGATTGTTGGTATATATGAGACCAAATGGAGGGATGGACTTATACCATGTTGAAACCTTTATAAATGAAAAAGGGTGGAAACGTCGCTGTTATTTATATGTTTCGTCTTTTTTGTTCACACGTGAGTACAGTATTTGTTGGTCTTTGTATTTTTCGCTCTTACGCGCAGTCACCGAAGTTCTGCTATGTGAGAAATCGTCCAGTGGTCAATATGGTCATACAGAACATTAAAATGGTCATACAGAACATAAATATGGTCATTCAGAGGATTAATATGGTCATACAGAGCATGAATATAGTCATACACATAACTAATATGGTCATACAGAGCATGAATATAGTCATACACATAACTAATATGGTCATACAGAACATAAATATGGTCATTCAGAGGATTAATATGGTCATACAGAGCATGAATATAGTCATACACATAACTAATATGGTCATACAGAGCATGAATATAGTCATACACATAACTAATATGGTCATACAGAGCATTGGTACAACCAACCAACCAACCAACCAACCAACCAACCAACCAACCAACCCTAATTAACCAACCAACCAACCGGCAAACCAACCAACCAGCCAGCCAGCCAGCCAGCCAGCCAACTAAGTGACTAAGTAAGTAACCAACTAAGTAACCAACCAACCAACCACCCAGCCAACCAACCAGCCAGCCAACTAGCCGACCGACCGACCGACCGACCGACCGACCGACCGACCGACCGACCGACCGACCGACCGAAGAGTATTTACAATACACTATAAACAACACATCAACGCAGTGTGTACATATATGATTGTAAAAACAAAACTGTCCTTATGTGTCAGAAACGGGGGGAAAAAAAGCATTATGAATGGCATGTTTTGTCATGAAATAACCGTTCCAATCACTGAACGTTCTTGGATTTTGATTCTCAATTTTTAAACGTTAGCAGTCTATCTGGTTTTGGAATTCATACAAGACTGTGTTATTTGACATGCCATGTGTACAGACTGTGTTGTGTGACATGCCATGTGTACAGACTGTGTTGTGTGACATGCCATGTGTACAGACTGTGTTGTGTGACATGCCATGTGTACAGACTGTGTTATGTGACATGCCATGTGTACAGACTGTGTTGTGTGACATGCCATGTGTACAGACTGTGTTGTGTGACATGCCATGTGTACAGCCCGTGTTGTGTGACATGCCATGTGTACAGCCCGTGTTGTGTGACATGCCATGTGTACAGCCCGTGTTGTGTGACATGCCATGTGTACAGACTGTGTTATGTGACATGCCATGCGCACAGACTGTGTTGTGTGACATGCCATGTGTACAGCCCGTGTTATGTGACATGCCATGTGTACAGACTGTGTTGTGTGACATGCCATGTGTACAGCCCGTGTTATGTGACATGCCATGTGTACAGCCCGTGTTGTGTGACATGCCATGTGTACAGCCCGTGTTGTGTGACATGCCATGTGTACAGCCCGTGTTGTGTGACATGCCATGTGTACAGACTGTGTTATGTGACATGCCATGTGTACAGACTGTGTTGTGTGACATGCCATGTGTACAGACTGTGTTATGTGACATGCCATGTGTACAGACTGTGTTATGTGACATCCCATGTGTACAGACTGTGTTATGTGACATGCCATGTGTACAGACTGTGTTGTGTGACATGCCATGTGTACAGCCCGTGTTGTGTGACATGCCATGTGTACAGCCCGTGTTGTGTGACATGCCATGTGTACAGCCCGTGTTGTGTGACATGCCATGTGTACAGACTGTGTTGTGTGACATGCCATGTGTACAGCCCGTGTTGTGTGACATGCCATGTGTACAGCCCGTGTTGTGTGACATGCCATGTGTACAGACTGTGTTGTGTGACATGCCATGTGTACAGCCCGTGTTGTGTGACATGCCATGTGTACAGCCCGTGTTGTGTGACATGCCATGTGTACAGCCCGTGTTGTGTGAGATGCCATGTGTACAGACTGTGTTGTGTGACATGCCATGTGTACAGCCCGTGTTATGTGACATGCCATGTGTACAGCCCGTGTTGTGTGACATGCCATGTGTACAGCCCGTGTTGTGTGACATGCCATGTGTACAGCCCGTGTTGTGTGACATGCCATGTGTACAGCCCGTGTTGTGTGACATGCCATGTGTACAGACTGTGTTGTGTGACATGCCATGTGTACAGCCCGTGTTGTGTGACATGCCATGTGTACAGCCCGTGTTGTGTGACATGCCATGTGTACAGACTGTGTTGTGTGACATGCCAGGTGTACAGCCCGTGTTGTGTGACATGCCATGTGTACAGCCCGTGTTGTGTGACATCCCATGTGTACAGCCCGTGTTGTGTGACATGCCATGTGTACAGCCCGTGTTGTGTGACATGCCATGTGTACAGCCCGTGTTATGTGACATGCCATGTGTACAGAGTGCTTGGTTCAGACTGTGTTATTTCACATGTCATGTGTACAGAGTGCTTAGCCAGGTTCAGCCCGTGTTGTGTGAGATGCAATGTGTTCACAATGAAAAGAGACAATCCTCAAACTCACCACAGTCTGACCACGTAAAATTTTGTATCATGAGCGACGCTGTTGCTGTTGACCCTCCGCCGGCCATCGCCAACACAGCAACGACAACCACTAGCATCCCAGCAACGACTCGCATCGTCAATCCTCCTTTCGTTGACCTCTCGTCTTCTAGGGGCAGAATGCTGCTGTCCTATGTTACTGGATTTAGTTGGTTTTTTTAGCTTTGATCACCCGTTTTATTGCAACCCTAATAGTACTGTGTCCGTAAAACACAAACCCGTGAGATAACCCTAACCCTAACTGCATGTGAGGTACACAGGGCCGAGGTGCACGGAACAAAAGTGGATGCCAACCAAACCGGAGAGAAAACAAACCGCTGCGTCTTATTGGTTGAAATCACAGCCAATCTCAATGTTACCCAATCCAACACCTCAGCTGTCTCCCACCCGCCCGGTTGGTAACTTTTTTGTGCACCTCAGCCCAGATAACCGCCGACAGGGTCACCCTGTGTCGCTTGCTATCTTTGATTTTGCGACTTGATTTTGAATTAGTGGGGTTGCCGTTTTCTTCCTGACACAAAAGGAATGTTTTATGTAGGAACAAGCCCTGGCTGGATAAGGGCCTTATCAGGAAAGCAAAGTGTATCTGTGTTAGTAGGTTTGTGTTGTAAACGTAAGCTTAAATGTAAACGGTAGGTCAGAGTCGAAACACGTTTTTTGTCTGCTTTCTCTCTCTTAGTTTGGAAATGTAAACACGAGATAAGGGAAGCAATCAGAATATTGTCACTGATGTACCACACGTCAAATAACTTGGAGAAAGCATATTCCGGGTCTGTTGTCGGTCCTCTAAAATAAAAAAGGCACAGACAGACAGACAGACAGACAGACAGACAGATAGACAGACAGACAGACAGACAGACAGACAGACAGACAGACACACACACACACACACACACACACACACACACACACACACACACACACACACACACACACACACACACACACACACACACACACACACACACACACACACACACACACGAACGAACACACACACACACACACACACACACACACACACACACACACACACACGAACACACACACACACACACACACACACACACACACACACACACACACACACACACACACACACACACAAGAACACGATGTATACAAATCATGACATTAGAAAATTCAAGCAAACTAACCGATCATAGTGATAAGAAAAAGTACACAGTCAATAACAACAACAACACTTGTGGTAACATGTCAAGTGTGAAACTAAACGTGTCCAGCTTGTGGGGCGATATTCTGAAATGTTCGCCACTAGTACACAACAGTCTCTGCAATGTACGGCCCCCGACGTGAGCGGACACCTGACATGTACGGACACATTTTCTCGGCACGGAGTGTTTTCCTTTTATATTTTCCTCCTTAAACGGACACCTGCAAAACGTGGACGCGGACACTCATTTTCGGTCCCAACAGCAGGTCATACCTGCAATGTACGGACAGACCATCGTCAGATTTTCACCACAACACAATCGATAACAGAGCAGTCCGGCTCTTGGTACAAAGATCACAGCCGCAATGGCGTGATGATGACACTCACTGATAACTTGAGTGCACGTGTACCCATCAGGAGGAGGGGGGTAGTTTTGGTCAGGAGTGGAGTACATGCGAAGATGCCAACATGAAACTGAACTGTGCTCTTTATGTCTGTTGGACGTAAACAACAGAAACCACAGTCGATGAAGGTCCTGAGCGAAAGAGAGTGAAAAACCGGCCACAGTTCTCAGCATCGTGTGTCTGTGTGTAACCTCTTTTATTGACAAGATACTCTTGTTTCCCCTCAGCCTTGACCAGTGAGTCGGTTGCCTAATTTGTGAACCCTTGAGTTGTCTTGCTTTGTCAAAAGTTACGACACAGTCAACTGGTTTTTGCTCTGAGTGAACAGTGCAGCTGGCCTCTCTGGCCACAGCCCCAAACATAACATGGCTGGAGGGAGTGAGAGAGAGGGGGGATGGAGGGGTAGCTGGCTAAACTCTGTGGGGTGTCCGGTGTCACTGCATGTCAGCAGGAATTGATTGGAGAGAAATAGAGAGGTGCACATAATTTGCAAGCATCAGTTATCACGGCTTGGGGTAGACATTAGTAAGGGAGACTGGGAGCTGTGTTATGTACAGTGTATTTGCGACTGAAGAGTGAAAAGCCACTGCCATGCCACATGATCGGCATGCAGTCAATAAAGCCAGACAAGAAGAAAATAAATTATATGATTATGACATGCAGCTCTATCTGCTGCTATTTATTCCAACTGGTTTTCAAGCTTATTCTTGCTAAGCATTTGCACACGCTGCTCTGTGCTGTGTTTGTGTGGCTGCTTTCGTATGTCAGTGCATGGTGAGTGTGTTCACTGCCTTGAGGATTTATTTTATTTCTTCTTTTCAACCCTTTTCATGCAAATCATTTTTACATAACGTTTAAAGAAGTATTAGGAGTTTATTGTTATTGTTTAGTAGCCACAAGAAGTGATTAGCATAGACTCAATCCTGTTGTTTGTGTGTCTCTGTGTGAGTGTATGGGGGAGGGGGTGGTGTGGTCACCCCTCCCGTGACCGGACACGGACCTGCAATGTACAGTTTTGCTATGGCCCAAGGGTGTCCGCTCATGAGAGGGACTGCTGTACCTTTCGGCTAACCCGAAGTTCCCTTAACAGTATTATGACAAGAAGGAAAGTACTAAGGCAACACGGGGTACTACAGTTAACTATTAAAATATATCATGTAGAGAACCCATTCCATTCGGTCAAAATACTGTCATGCATCTTCAGTAATCGGCAGTATTGGTTATAATTAATATTTGGAGATAACGAGTGCCAAAAACCCTAATCCATCTATCTAATCGATACAAGTTCGTATCAGTCGATATATATGTCTCAACAAATTCCCCAACTTTGGCCTAACCCTAATATACTGTTCAAAAAAAGAAACGCATAGCTTGTAATATTTGGTTAATTTAGTTATATGGCTACAAGGATATCCACCAAACTGCAGAAAATGTTTATCTGGTCGTCGACCTTTCGTCCATTGCCACAAGTGAGCTCTGCATGTGACGCATGCGTTATCAGTGGCTACAATGTCAAAATTGCTCATTTGGCATGACCACTCGTCATGCTTCAGTGTAATCACGTGAAACTCGGAGAATATTGAGCTCTCACCATGTCTTCCAAAACCCATAAAAGCGGATTGTTCGCCACAAAGAAATCAGACGACAATTCAGCGACGAAAGATGGGCCGATTGAGCAGAGAAGACCGCCAAATTGCATTGGGTCGTTTACAAGCAGGCCAAAGTCAAAGTGCAATCGCCAGGCACTTCCACGTGTCCCAGAGCACCATCAGTAGACTGTGGGTCAGGTTTCAAGCCACTGGCTCCGTTGCTGACTTGCCACGAGCGGGAAGACCAAGGGCGACAACTGCTGCTCACGACCGCTTCATACGGCTCTGCCACCTCCGGAATCGTTTCCTGTCGGCCTCATCTTCTGTCCAGGCTCTCCCCGGGCCACACCGATTATCGGACCAGACCGTGCGGAACCGCCTGCATGAAGCTGCTTTGAGAGCTCGCAGACCTCACAGAGGAGCTGTCCTCACCCGCCGCCATCGCCAGAACCGAGTGCAGTGGGGCAACCAGCACCTTCGCTGGACCGTCCGGAATCACTGGAGACACGTGTGGTTCAGCGACGAGTCCTACTTCCTGCTCCAGCGACATGATGGTCGGAGGAGGGTCTACCGGAGAGTAAACGAACGTTACGCGCCCAACTGTGTGGATGAGGCACCCGTTCATGGTGGTGGAGTCGTCATGGTGTGGGGGGCGATCAATACCGCTGGAAGGAGCACCCTGGTGCACGTCCAAGGGCGCATAACTGCCCAGCGATACGTGGAGGAAATTCTGCGCCCACACGCCCTTCCTCTTCTGGCTGACCAGGATGCCATATTCCAGCAGGACAACGCTCGCCCGCACACAGCACGACTCACCACCCAGTTCCTCACCGACCACCATGTCCAGGTGCTTCCCTGGCCATCCATGTCACCAGACATGAACCCGATAGAACACCTCTGGGATGAATTGGACAGACGTGTGCGCAGGCGAGAGGAAGCGCCGGCAAATCACCGCGATCTATTGCAGGCACTTCAGGAGGAGTGGGACACCATCCCACAGCAAGATATCCGGCATCTGATCCAGTCCATGCCCAGAAGGTGCCGGGCAGTTGTTGCTGCTCAAGGCAGTCACACCCCCTACTGACTTGACAGCCTCGGCACCCAATCGTATTGATTGACTGATTGATTTGAAGATGCAAATGAACTGTGTGTGCATTCAACTGTGTCCATACCAAATTTCAAACAAATAATCTAAATATTGGATTTTCTGTTAATTTTTTCGAAAAATAAAACAAATTTGGCAAGTAGCAACTATGCGTTTCTTTTTTTGAACAGTATATGTATGTTTGAATACGTATTGAAAATATCGTGCAACCTTTAATAAAACCCAAAACGTGCTAACCCCAAAGGCGCGGGTACTTTTTAGAACAGTGATAATGTATAAATCGTCACCGTTGTTTATGAGGCAGATGACACGAGGGATAATGTATTAATCGTCACCGTTGTTTATGAGGCAGATGACACGAGGGATAATGTATTAATCGTCACCCTTGTTTATGAGGCAGATGACACGAGGGATAATGTATTAATCGTCACCCTTGTTTATGAGGCAGATGACACGAGGATAAAACAAGCACCCGGCCAAAATACACGTTACTGATAATTATTGAGAAACTCACTTAACCAGAAACAGACCTGTTTACCCCCCCAAACGGACACGGGTCAACTTAATGTGCAGACCCAGAGACGGAAGCCATGTCCCACCCCCGTGTCATCACAATGGCACGTAAAAGACCTTGGTCATTCTGCCATAAGTGCAGGTGGCTGAATACACCTAAACACGCAGACACCTGGGTAGCGCGACTCCGTTGCTGCTAGCTTTCCACTGGGAGGAAGCGACCCGAATTTCCCAGCGATGGGACAATAAAGTAATGAAAATGAAAATGAAAATGAAGAATGAAAATCAGGAATGCAACTGGTACTTTTTCGTAATTTGAGGCATCTTTGAGTAATCTTTTATATCAACCATAAACCAGCTCGAAAACGATTAAACGACACGTTAATTCGCGCGCTACCATGCAAAACAAAGTACAAAATTGATAACCATGTTTAACAGTATTGTACTACACACACAGAAGCTCGATCACACACACCACAAACACACAACACAAGACACCTGATATATATATGCAAGTTAACAAAGACAAGTTTACTTTATCTATAAAAAAAAACAAGTCGCGTAAGGCGAAAATACAATATTTAGTCAAGTAGCTGTCATTTTTCAGCAAGACCGTATACTCGTAGCATCGTCAGTCCACCGCTCATGGCAAAGGCAGTGAAATTGACAAGAAGAGCGGGGTAGTAGTTGCGCTAAGAAGGATAGCACGCTTTTCTGTACCTCTCTTTGTTTTAACTTTCTGAGCGTGTTTTTAATCCAAACATATCATATGTATATGTTTTTGGAATCAGGAACCGACAAGGAATAAGATGAAAGTGTTTTTAAATTGATTTGGACAATTTAATTTTGATAATAATTTTTATATATTTAATTTTCAGAGCTTGTTTTTAATCCGAATATAACATATTTATATGTTTTTGGAATCAGCAAATGATGGAGAATAAGATAAACGTAAATTTGGATCGTTTTAGAAATTTTTATTTTTTTTTACAATTTTCCAATTTTTAATGACCAAAGTCATTAATTAATTTTTAAGCCACCAAGCTGAAATGCAATACCGAACCCCGGGCTTCGTCGAAGATTACTTGACCAAAATTTCAACCAATTTGGTTGAAAAATGAGGGCGTGACAGTGCCGCCTCAACTTTCACGAAAAGCCGGATATGACGTCATCAAAGACATTTATCAAAAAAATGAAAAAAACTTTCGGGCATTTCATACCCAGGAACTCTCATGTCAAATTTCATAAAGATCGGTCCAGTAGTTTAGTCTGAATCGCTCTACACACACACACACACACGCACGCACGCACGCACGCACGCACGCACGCACGCACGCACGCACACACGCACGCACATACACCACGACCCTCGTTTCGATTCCCCCTCGATGTTAAAATATTTAGTCAAAACTTGACTAAATATAAAAAGAACAGTATTCAGGGGCGGAGCAAGAGAGCCAGAGGGGGGGGGGGGGGGGGGGGGGACAACCTGGGGTCCAGGGGTCTGGCTGAAGAGTTTTAGCTATTTTATTAACAATTTGTGGCTTATCCTTGATTTTAAACATGATAAACTGGTGTCAGCAGCCACTCATTATTTCTTTTAAAGTTAGTATTAAATAATGGCAATTTATCTTCATTGATATCTGCTCCCGACAACAACACAAATTTCACAGACAGAAAATGTTTTTTGGTTTTTTTCCACAGACTGAATTTTTGTGTTTTTTGTTGCTTTTTTGACAACGGAACCCCTGTAACACCCCCCCCCCCCCCCCCCCCACCCCATCCCCCCCACCCCATCCCCCCTACTCCGCCCTTGGACTATTTTCAGTCAAGATGCATGTGAACAAAACCACCTTACATTGTGTCACATCAGACATCCTGCATAAAACCAGTCATAATAACTCTCTCCAGAAGCTACCTTTAATTTTAGAGGACCGATTCGTTTATTTCATTTAAAAATTTTGTTGTAAGTTTTTCGATTCAAAGAACTGTGATCTTTGCTATATTGGAGAAATATTAATGGAGATCAGTTTTAGACTCAGAAAGACTTGAATTTCGGCAACAGCGCAAGTCACTGATGAGCGCGACCATAGACCTACATCTATGTCTCTGGCGCGACTGACCGTAGTGAGAGATCGGTTCGCGCAGGTCTGGGAGATTCTATGGAAGTAGAGACCTAGGTCAAATAAACTCGATGCGAAGCAGGCTCATGTTTTGCCAAACATAATTTCGTGTTTTTGTTTGTTTCCATGTTCATTTGTGTACTGCATTTTGTTAAAACTAATGCTGCGTCTAACCTCGGGACACGTGCCGCGACGTGACTCGTATTCTAACTGACTAGCTTTGTTGTTGCACTGATCTCAAGTCGATCACCAAAATGAATGTGGTTCGCTCTTCTTAAACTTCACCAGACACCGCCACTTGACTTAATAGTTTTGTCGATATTTCGCTTTTTGGGTTGGCATTTCGTCCCCACCGAGATCGGCCCTATATATTACCCTTCGGACCAATGTCGATCTCAAAACCGCGGAATCCGACAAATACCTTGCTGTGCACATGCGCAGAAAAGGCTGTTTCGGTCAGCCTTGAAATCACAGTCCTGTGGCCGGTAATATGAACAGCGTATTTTGGACGGTCGAGCAACCACAGTCGACTGACTGTCAAGTCAGTTGACTGCAGTCTGCTGACCGGCCGTGTTTTGACGGGTAATATGTGCAGCGCGGTAGCACTGACAGTCGGCTGACTAGACAGTCAGCCGCTCAGTGGTATTTTTAGAACATTACAACAGTTCCGATGTAAACATCGGTCCTGTTTTGGCGGTACCGGTATCTAAATTTCGGCGCCGACCCTAAACTTTTTTTTTCCAAACTCAAATTTTTTTAATTTTTTTTGGGTGGTAAAGGACAGGGTGAGAAAATTTGATCATTAAAAATCTGAAAAATGTAAAAAAAAATATTGTTTTTAGAAAACGATCCAAATTTACGTTCATCTTATTCTCCATCATTTGCTGATTCCAAAAACATATAAATATGTTATATTTGAATTAAAAACAAGCTCTGAAAATTAAATATAAAAAAATTATTATCAAAATTAAATTATCGGAATCAATTTAAAAACACTTTCATCTTATTCCTTGTCGGTTCCTGATTCTAAAAACATATAGATATGATATGTTTGGATTAAAAACACGCTCAGAAAGTTAAAACAAGTAGAGACACTGCGGTCGATCGACCGAAAAAGGTGCCTGTAAGCCCAACCGCAGTCGGGCGACTGTTTTCAGTTGGACCGGCAGTTGTTCGCGCTCATATTACTGACTTTTGCGGTTCAACGTCGACCCACCGTCAGTTTCATGGTCAGCCGACCGATGACTAGCTACATATTACCGGACCCTGGTGACTACCACAATTTCGACTTCGAATTTTCACGCACGAAAAAGGTCATCTTGAACACGCGGCCAGTACAACTGGCCTTGACACGGAACGATCCAAGGGGGGCAATCTCAGTCATCTGAAAGAGGGAAATCCAAACGCAATCCGCCTTGTTCGATTTTATGGGCTTGGACGATAGAGAAAAATATGAAAAGCAAAAGCTGGAGTCCAGTCTGGACGAAACTGCTATCAAGATAGCAGAATTGATTTATTCTGAGGTTTTTTTAGCCGTAAGCGCCATGTTTATCGGAGCAGAAAACTCTTCCAGAGTGAGGCCCCTTTGTTGGTTTCACTGCGGCCGCATTGTGAACAGCAGTTATGAGAAATTCGAAATGAGAAATGGCGCTTACGGCTAAAAAAAAAAAAAACTCAGAAAAAAATCAATTCTGCGTTCCTGATAGCAGTTTCGTCCAGACTGGACTCCAGCTTTTGCTTTTCTTATTTTTCTCTATCGTCCAAGCCCATAAAATCGAACAAGGTGGATTGCGTTTGGATTTCCCTCTTTCAGATGACTGGAGATTTTCCCCCCTTGGATCGTTCCGTGTCAAGGCCAGTTGTACTGGCCGTGTGTTCAAGATGGAAAAAGGTTCTCTCGACCGCAATTTCCGGAATTTTCGGTAGATTTCCGTAATACCGGAATTTAGACCCCAAATCCGTAATAATTCCGGACAATCCGGGAGGGTAAACAGGTCTGCAGAAATGACTGGTGCTGCACCAGTTGTGACAGGAAATGACATCGGCAACCGACATAAACTGCCGATTGGAATTTGACCTGCAATGCTATTTGTATTCAAATACCGTGCAGCAACATGTGTGTTAGTTGACCCGTGATATGCAGTAAACATGTGTAAAAAGAAACTAACATCGCGCAAAAGAGGCCGGTGTCTTATCCACTAAGCCACTGCGGCCGTCGCCCCACTGTTTTTAATATGTTTTTGTTATTATTGCACTTTTGAATTTGATCAGAGGGAGGCATGGTGTAAACATTTTTCACTGCACGCACACAAAAAAACCGACCATAGCTTCATTGCATGTCGGCTTAAATGGCCACAAAGAAGACCAAAGATCATACTTGGTTTGTTTTATGAAAGAAAGACTAATCCCTAGCTATGATGAATTCGTTTAGCGCCAGACAAGCTTGGCTCTGTCTGTGCATCAAATCCTCCTAAAGTGTTGTGTCGTGTGGCCGGTACCACGTCAGGGCATTGATTTTCCAGCAGGACAGAGCTGACAGATCAGCTAACCCTAACTCCCCTATGTGTACGAGTTATGGCCCGAAAAGGCTGCCATTGTTTGCCTGGTGTCTTACGCGGCTGGGCCGTAACAGATAATAAATGGGTCGAGTTATGGGCGACGGTCGACGCTGACGCTGCAAGTTGTTGTTTGAGATTAACCCTGACCTACGCATATGAAAAGACCCTTGACGTACTTGTGAAAAGAAAAACAGCCTTGACCTACTTAAAATGGAAACAGCCTTGAATTACTTAAACAGCTTGACCTACTAACCCTAACCCTAACCCTAACCCTAACCCTAAAACAAACAACAAACAAAGAAACAAGAAACAAACAAAGAAAGAACCAAGCAAACATAGAAACAAACAAACAAATAAGAAATAAAAAAACTAACCTTGTCACTGCATAAATCCACGGTAAAAGTTGAGGTAGTGGTCCGAGGGAAGCAACTCCTGTCGAAAAACCTGTAAAAAAAAAAGCATAAATAAAATAGTTGAAATGCGAAAAAAAGAGCCAGACAAATTAAGCCAACGGTCTAAGGGGAGCAACTCTTGTGAGCAAAAATTGTAAGAAGAAAGCGCAATTAGCTCCCCTGACCAAAAGTTTTTGCAAAGAGGCTGAAAATGTGTAAAAAAAAGTGTAAAATAATCAAGAAGAAGGCTCTAAAATGTAATGAATGGAGTAATGTAAGTGCTTACCATGATAAGAAGTGCAAAAAAGGTGAAAACAAGAACAAAACGCCGTAAACAAACTCGGCGACAAAAATGGCGGCATTGTGATGATAGCGGTCCAAGGGAAGCAACTCCGACTGACTTTGGCAAGGGAGGCAACCACAAGTAAGCAACCCAAAATAGTGTAAAATGACGTGAAAAACATTATTTGCAGATTGGCGATTGGGCGGGTCATGTTTTGTGTATCTTTTGCAGATATTAACGACCCTCGCAGGGGTTTTCCGGGATTTTTCTGCCCTGCAATGCGCAACAACCCCCCAAAAATGTTGTAGCCCTAAAAATATTTGTACCATTTGAGAATATGAAATACGTAAATGCCCGATTCCGGAATAATAAAGTCCCATTCCGGAATTGTTGCTTGCCCCATTTGAGAATATTACTATTTAAGAATACGTGACCCATTCCGGAATAATAAAGTCCCATTCCGGAATTTTTGCTCCATTTGAGAATAACAAAGCCCATTCCGGAATTTTTCCTCCGATTGAGAATAACAAAGCCCATTTCGGAAATTTTGCTCCAATTGAGAATAACAACCCCATTCCGGAATTTTTGCTCCATTTGAGAATAGTTGCCCCATTTGAGAACAAAAAGGTCATAGTCATATACTACGTGAAATGGCTGGCTGGCTGGATGGCTGGCTGGCTAAAAAAAATGGGCTGGTTGGCTGGCTGGTTGGCTGGCTGAAATAACGGAATTGGCTGGCTGGTTGGCTGGTTGGCTGGCTGGCTGGCTGGCTGAAAGAAATGGGCAGGCTGGATGGCTTGCTGGATGGTTGGCTGGCTAATTGGCTGAAATAAATGGGCTGGCTGGGCTGGCTGGTTGGCTAAAAGAAATTGGCTGGTTGGTTGGCTGGCTGGATGGTTGGCTGGCTGAAATAACAGAATGGGCTGGCTGGCTGGCTGGCTGGCTGGCTGGTTGGCTGAAAGAAATGGGCTGGCTGGCTGGTTGGCTGGCTGGCTGGTTGGCTGGCTGAAAGAAATGGGCTGGTTGGTTGGCTGGCTGGCTGGCTGAAAGAACGAAATGGGCTGGCTGGCTGGCTGGCTGGCTGAAACAAATGGGCTGGCTGGCTGGCTGGCTGGATGGCTGGATGACTGGCTGAAAGAAATGGGCTGGTTGGCTGGCTGGTTGGCTGGCTGAAAGAAATGGGCTGGCTGGCTGGCTGGCTGGCTGGCTGGCTGGCTGGCTGGCTGGCTGGCTGGCTGGCTGGCTGGCTGGCTGAAAGAAATGGTCCAAGGGAAGCAACTCCTGTCAAAAAATCTGTCCCCAAAAAAACCGTAATTAGCTCCCATAAATAAAATAATTTAAAAGTAAAAGTAAAAAGAGCCAAAACTGTCAAAGGGGAGCAACTCCTGTCAGCAAAAACAGTGCTAAGAACACGTAATTATTTCCCCTAAAGAAAATAAAACATTTACAAAAATGGAACAAAACAATCAATAAAATGCAGCCAACGGTCAAAGGGAAGCAACTCCTGTCAGCAAAAACAGTGCTAGGAACACGTAATTATCTCCCCTAAAGGAAATAAAAACATTTACAAAAATGGGACAAAACAGTCAATAAAATGCAGCCAACGGTCAAAGGGGAGCAACTCCTGTCAGCAAAAACAGTGCTAAGAACACGTAATTATCTCCCCTAAAGGAAATAAAAACATTTACAAAAATGGGACAAAACAGTCAATAAAATGCAGCCAACGTTCAAAGGGGAGCAACTCCTGTCAGCAAAAACAGTGCTAAGAACACGTAATTATCTCCCCTAAAGGAAATAAAAACATTTACAAAAATGGGACAAAACAGTCAATAAAATGCAGCCAACGGTCAAAGGGGAGCAACTCCTGTCAGCAAAAACAGTGCTAAGAACACGTAATTATCTCCCCTAAAGAAAATAAAAACATTTACAAAAATGAGACAAAACAGTCAATAAAATGCAGCCAACGGTCAAAGGGGAGCAACTCCTGTCAGCAAAAACTGTGCAAAGAACACGTCATTATCTCCCCTTAATAAAAAAATTTTTTTTTTTTTAATTTGGGTTAGGTTTTTTTTTAATCCTAGGCCTGCGGCCAGGGGGAGAAGTATACCTGTAACACTTCAGAGTCAGACCAAATAAGAATTGAACCATTTGAGAACATCGCTTTTTTTTCAATCACTGTATCCAAGGCCTGCGGCCCGGGGGGTTGATATAGTACGATTTGCAAATCACACCAAATCAGAATAAAACCATTTAAGAATAAAACTTCGTGCAATTACTAAACATTTTAAAGAGTCAATTAGTAGCTACCAAACAACGTAATACAAGTAAATAAGCAATGAATTGGGTCATTAAGTAGGTCAGTTAAGTAGGTTAGTTAGTTAGTTACTAAGTCAGTAAAAAAGTAAGTAAGTAAGTAAGTAAGTAAGTAAGTAAGTAAGTAAGTAAGTAAGTAAGTAAGTAGGTAAGTCATTACTAAGTAAGTAAGTAAGTATGTAAGTAAGTAATCAGTAAGTAAGCAATCAGTAAGTAATAAGTAAGTAATCAGTAAGTCAGTAACTACGTAAGTAAGTCAGTAAGTCACTACTCAGTAAATCACTAAGTAAGACATTTGGTTGGTTGGTTGGTTGGTTGGTTGGTTGGTTGGTTGGTTGGTTGGTTGGTTGGTTGGTTGGTTGGTTCGCCGACTGGTTGGCTGGCTAGCTGGCTGACTAATTGGTTGGATGGGTAATTGGCTGGTTAGCTGGCAAATGGGTTGGCTGGTTATTTGGTTGGCTGCCTTATTGGCTGGCTGCCTTATTGGGTGGCTTGCTGGGTGACTGGGTGGCACCAAAGTCTGTAAGTAGGTCAGCCTTAAGTAGGTCATTAAATGAGTCTGTAAGTAGGTCAGTCAGTAGCTTAGTCTGTAAATAGGTCAGTTTTGATCAGATTTACTTAAGTCATTCGGTCAATTTTTTTGATTAGCTTAGTTAGTCAAGTAAATACGTCAACTAGGTTGGTGAACTCAATAGGTCAAATCAGTCAATCAGTCAGTCAGTCAGTCAGTCAGTCAGTCAGTCAAATAAGTAGGTGAAGTGTTTTGGGTCAAATTAGTCAAATCAGTCAAGTAAGTAGGTCAAGTTACTTAAATGGGTGAAATAAGTCAAAATATAGGTCAAATAAGTTAGTCAAGTAAGGCAATCTGGTAACTAGGTCAAGCACAGAGGTCAACTACTTCAAGTCAGTAAGTAAAGTGAGTAAAAGAAGTAGGTCAAGTCAGTCAAGTTTAGTGAAAAACTTGTATTCCTTTTTCTTTAAACTTTTTGTGCTTACATTTTTCTATTTAAAATAATACAATTTCATTTTTGCTTCAACTTGGTTATTCTGTTGTCTTTTTACTAATTTTTGGCAATTTTATTATTTTTTTCATTTTTTTACCTTTTTCTTGATTTGTACAGTAGGGTCCTTACCCTAATCCCTAACCCTAATCCCTTATTCCTAACCCTAATCCTCACCCTATTCCCTTATCCTTCATCCTTATCCCTAACCCTAATCCTCACCCTATTCCCTTATCCCTAATCCTAATCCCTAACCCTAATCCTAATCCCTAACCCTAATCCTTATCCCTAACCCTAATCCTTATCCCTAACCCTAACCCTTATCCCTAACCCTAACCCTAACCCTAACCCTAACCCTAATCGTCAGCCTAATCCTTATCCCTAACCCTAATCCTTATCCCTAACCCAAAATCCTTATCCCTAACACTAATCCTGACCTATTCCATTATCCCTAACCCTATTCCATTATTCCTAACGTAATTATTATCCTATTCTCTTATCAATAATCCTTATCCCTAACCCTATTCCATTATCCCTAGCCCTAATCCCTAACCCTAATCCTTATCCCTAACACTAACCCTAACCCTAACCCTAACCCTAACCCTAACCCTAAACCTAATCCTTATCCCTAAACCTAATCCTTATCCCTAACCCTAACCCTAATCTTTATCTCTAACCCTAATTCTTATCCCTAACCCTAATCCTAATCCTTATCCCTAACCCTAATCCTTATCCCTAGCCCTATTCCCTTATCCTTTACCCTAATCCCTTATCCCTAACACTAACCCTAAGCCTATTCCCTTATCCTGAAGCCTTACCCTATTTTCTTATCCCTAATTCTCACCCTAATTCCCTTATCCCTAATCCTTATCTGCAACCCTAACCCTAACCCTTACCCTTACCCTATTTCCGTATCCCTAACCCTAATCCTCACCCTATTCTCTTATCCCTAACCCTAACCCTAATGCCTATTCCTCACCCTATTCCCTTATCCCTAATCCTTATCCCTAACCCTAACCCTAATCCTTATCCCTAACCCTAATCCTTATCCCTAACACTAATCCTTACCCTATTCCATTATCCCTAACCCTATTCCATTATTCCTAACCCTAATTATCACCCTATTCCCTTATCAATAATCCTTATCCCTAACCCTATTCCATTATCCCTATTCCCTTATCCCTAGACCTAATCCCTAACCCTAATTCTTAACCCTAACCCTAACCCTAACCCTAATCTCTAACCGTAATTCTTATCCCTAACCCTAATCCCTAACCCTAATCCTTATCCCTAATCCCTAATCCCTAACCCTAATCCTTATTCCTAACCCTATTCTCTTATCCTGAAGCCTTACCCTATTTTCTTATCCCTTATTCTCACCCTATTCTCTTATCCCTAATCCTTATCTGCAACCCTAACCCTCACCCTAACCCTAACCTTATACCTAATCCTTATTCATATTCCCTTATCCCTCACCCTAATCCTACCCTATTCCCTTATCCCTAACACTAATCCTCAACCTATTCCCTTATCCCTAACTTTTATCCCTAATACTAATCCTCACCCTAACCCTAATCCTCACCCTAACCCTAATCCTCATGCTATTATTTTATCCCTCACCCTTATCCCTTATCCCTAATCCTTATTTCTAACACTAACCTTAACCCTAATGCTGATCCCTGACCCTAATCCTTATCCCGAACCCTAACTCTTATCCCTAACCCTAATCCTAACCCTAATCTCTTGTGCCTAACCCTTATCCCTGACCCAAATCCTTATCCCTGACCCAAATCCTTATCCATAACCCTACTTCTTACTCCTAACCGTAATTCTCACCCTAATCCCTTATCCCTAACCCTTATCCCTAACCCTAATTCTGACCCTAATCTCTTATCCCTAACCCTTATCCCTAACCCTAATCCTCACCCTATTTCCTTATTCCTCATGCTAATCCTTATGGCTAACAGAAACAGGAACCCTAATCTTTGCCCTAATCCTTATGCTTTGAACACCCTAATCTTTTATCCCCAAACGTTTATTCCTAACCTTAATGAATAATCTCTTATTTTTACCCTAATCCTAAGAGTTAGTGTTATTCCTAATCCTTATTCATAAAGCTAACCTTAACCCTAATTTTATTGCTAACCCTAATCTATTGGCTAACCCTCATGCCTTACGGTAATCGTATTCGTTAATCCTGATGATTATTCCTTATGCCTTATTCTAATCCTATTCCCTAATCCTGATCCCTAACTTATACCTTTTTGGCTAATTATATATCTTATTAATTTTGTACTTGAATTTCTATAGTGAACACTTATCACCAACACAAAGTGATGGTTGTCAACCCTAACCCTAACCCTAACCCTAAGGTGTTAAATATTGTTCAAACAATCAGTATTTTATGTGTTTATGTTTTTGATGGATGCATATAGTTTGTGAGCATGATGGTTATGTACACAAAGTTAGATAATTTGAGAAAAGTGAAAAATGAAGATTTTTTTTTGTTGGAAGATAATGAGTGTTATTGCAATTCATAAGAAATCCAGGTTTGGTTATTTTTGAAATCTGTTTGATGCATCTAGTCTGTGAGCATGATGGGTATACACTGAAAGCTAGAAAATTTGAGAAAAGTGAAAAATGAAGATTTTTTGTTCTAGAAAGAGAATGAGTGATTTTGCAGGTTGACATTTTGAAGAGGTAAAAGCCTGGTTTGATGATGTTTCAGACTACTGAAGTGTTTGTTACCTCAAGGCAAGTCATTAACAATCTGCGCCTACCCCCAAAAAGTGAACATGGAATTAGTTATGATTTTTTAGCCTTTTTGGTAAGGTACCCCAAGAGAAAAAGGTGTAAAATATTCATAACAAATTGAGTTTTGGGTCTTTTTGAAATCTGTTTGATGCATCTAGTCTGTGACTATTATTGGTAAGCACTGAAAGTAATAAAAGTTGAGAAAAGTGAAATTTTGGAAGAGAATTAGTGATTTTGCAGGTTGACATTATGAAGAGGTAAACGCCTAGTTTGAAGCTGTTTTAGACAGCAGTAGTGTTGGTTACCTCAAGGCGAGTCATTAACAATCTGCGCCTACCCCCAAAAAGTGAACATGGAATTAGTTATGATTTTTTAGCCTTTTTGGTTAGGTACACCAAGAGAAAAAGGTGTAAAATATTCATAACAAATTGAGTTTTTGATCTTTTTAAAACTTGTTTGATGCATCTAGTCTGTGACTATTTTGGCTAAGCTCTGAAAGTAAGAAAAGTTTAGAAAAGTGAAAAATGAAGATTTTTTGTTCTTAGAAGAGAATGTGTGATTTTGGAGATTGACATTATGAAGAGGGAAAAGCCTAGTTTGAAGCTGTTGGAGACTGCAGTAGTGGCGGTTACATCAAGGCGAGTAATTAACAATATGTACACACCCTCAAAAAGCGAACATGCAATTAGTTGTGAATTTTTTTAGAGTTTTTTGTTTGGTACGCCAAGTGAAAAGGGTGTAAAATATTCATAAAAAATTAAGTTTTGGGTCTTTTTAAAATCTGTTTGATGCATCTAGTCTGTGACTATGATGGCTATAAAATAAAAGTAATACAATTGGAGAAAAGTGATAATAAAGATTTTTAGTTCTTGGAAGAAAATGTGAATTTTGAGATTGACATTATGACGAGGTAAAAGCCTACTTTGAAGATGTTGGGAGACTGCAGAAGTGTTGGTTGCCCCAAGGCGATTAATTAACAATATGCGCACACACCCCCAAAAAGGGATCATGGAATTAGTTATGATTTTATTAGACATTTTTGGTGGTATTTTTAGAACAGAATGGCTGTAACTTTCAAATTAAGGTTTTTTATGTGAAATTGTTTTGTGTAAAGCATCCACACGAGCTTCCGAACACATTAAAGTGAACAGTTTTAATGTGCTTGCCTTTATTCTTTTTACCGCCAATTTTTTTGGTAAAAGTTCGAGGAGCACAGCAAAGTATAACAGTTGCAACATAAAACCTAACCCTAAACCGAACCCTAACCCTAACCCTAGTTGTAATAAAGTGTAATAAACTGTAACTAAGTGTAATTAAGTGTACTTAAGTGTAATTAAGTGTAATTAAGTGTAATTAATTTTAATTAATTGTAATTAAGTGTACTGAAAGGTAATTATAAGTTTAATTAAGTGTCATTATTTGTAATTAATTGTAAGTTATTGGAATTAAGTGTATTTAAGCGTGTAACGAAGTGTAAGTAAATGTAATTAAGTGTCATTATTTGTAATTAATTGGAATGAAGTGTAATTAAGTGTAATTAAGTGTAAATAAATTGGAATTAAGTGTATTTAACTGGAATTAGGTGGAATGAAGTGGAATTAATTACAATTAATTCGAGTTAAGTGTAAAAAAGTGTACTAAAGTGTAATGAAGTAGAATTAATTGGAATTCAGTGGAATTAAGTGGAATTAAGTGGAATTAAGTGGAATTAAATGTAATTAAGTGTTATTAAGTGTAGGAAAATAAATGTAAATAAGTGTAATTAAGTGTAATTAATTGTATTTACGGTTAATGAAGTGGATATAATTATAATAAGTGGAATTAAATAGAATTTAATTAAAATCATTGAAAGTATGTGGAAGTAAATGTAATTGAGTGGAATATTCTGGAATGAAATGTAATTAAGTGTAATGAAGTGGAATTAAGTGCAATTAATTGTAAGTAATTGGAATTATGTGGATTTATTTGGAATTAATTATACTTAATTGTACATAATTGGAATTAAGTATATTTAATTGGAAATAAGTGGAATTCGGTGGAATGTATTGGAATTGCCTGGAAATAATTTTAAGTAAGTGGGAATAAGTGTCATTAAGTGTAATTATTTAACATTATTTGTAATTAATTGAAATAACTGTAATTAAGTGGAATTAGTTAACATTGTTTTTATTAAAGTGGAATTAAATGGAATTATTTTATTATTTGGATTTAATTGGATTTATTTGGAATTAAT
>NW_027126657.1:45166-54203 GCF_037325665.1 Littorina saxatilis | reverse complement strand
TCTCTCTCTCTCTCTCTCTCTCTCTCTCTCTCTCTCTCTCTCTCTCTCTCTCTCTCTCTCTCTCTCTCTCTCTCTCTCTCCCTCTGTATGTCTGTCTTTCTCTCAGTCTCTCTCTGTCTTTCCCTCTCTGTTTTGGTGTAAACAGTCTTTGTTTAATCTCTATATAGCCATGGAAGATTTGTCTTTCTGTAGGGCGTGGGTTTGATGTAAAAAAGATGTGTCATTATTCTTGTACTTATGTTTGATAAACAATCGTCTCGTCTGATGAGGTCTTGTCTTGCCTTGCCTTGCGTTATCTTGTCTTTAACCGTAAAGATGGCCAAGAACGGAACGAAGAGAGATAGACGAGGATGTGTGCTAATGTTGCATGTATCCGCATAATTATCTGTTGGGAAAGCGCTGCACGCGCTCTTCATCGGTTAATTATGTGTAGCCCACTCAGCGTCAATCATTATGGCATGTCCCATTACCTTCACAAAAAATGCAGTATAGTTTTGTTTTCTTAACCTCCAAAAATCGTTTCTGCCCCTTTTCGCCTCTCCCCCATCCCCCACCCCCTTTACATATCCATCTCATCCCCGGCCGTTCTCTTCGATTCTCTGTCTCAGTCCTCACCGCTCCCCTCCATCCCCGCTCCACCCCCATTTGTTCCCAAGCATGTTAACAGGCAGTTTACAAGTGGAGGGACGCCATCTTTTTTGACCCGCTGACAAATGTTAGAAAGCGTTCTTTCGCGCCTGCGTGCGCTAATGGCCGACCAAATCTCGTGCGAAACAACGATATTTTCCCCAGCCGTTTGACGTAGCACTCGAAATGGCCGCCGGCCCAGATCTAACCTTGCATGAACTGGTCCGAGCGTTAAATAGCTGCTGAGCCCTCAGGGCGGCTTTTGATGGCCAGAAGGCGAAGAAAAGAAGAAAGAAGTAAATGAATACGAAATATTGGCTGAGAAGAAAAGTGGGAATAAGGGATGTCAAGAGGAGTTGGGCGGATTGCGTTGAATTTGGAAACTTTTAAGGACGCGAACAGTTAGGGAGTGGGTGGGGGATGGTAGGGGAGGGGAAGGTGAGGGGGAGGGGGGGTGGTGGTGATGTAGAGTGGATGAGAAACTGGTGAAAGCTAGGACGATCCGTTACGATGACAACATAGCTCCAATTATTTTCAAACAATAACTTATCATTCGCATCGGCTGTGGTCATGCAGCCCGTGTGATTCCTTTCACGCTATAAAACAGTCAAGAGATGTTGCCAGCATTTATTTTCTTCTGCAAATGTATCGTATGGCAATAAAGGTTTACGCAAATATTTATTTTATTTTACGTTATTATCATTTTTGTGTGCAGCTTTTGGCGTCATCTTTTCCAATCCGTGTAATGTGTGCGTGCGTGCGTTTGTACGTTTGTGTGTATGGCGGTGGGGCGTGGGGGATAGGTGGGTGTCGGCTCTGTATATATGGGTGTGTTTTGTGCACTTGTGTGTATGCGTACGAACATACGTCTATAAATAGTGTGCAATCACGTGGACAAACTTGCATCCGCAAAGCCTAACCAACTTCTATATCTGCATAGCCCCCGGAGACAAAGACAAGAGAAAACAAATCGAAATTAGTTTGCCTTGCGTGGGAGTCATGAGGCCCAGTTTCTGAACCCGCACATCAAAACAAATTCAGTTTAGCACGCATTCCAGAAGAGTGGTCGTCATTTTATTTTATTTTAAATATGTTGTGTTTTTAGAAAAAAAGAGCAGCTGCTAAGTTGACAGATGTTTATTGACAAGCCGAGATTACTATGTGTTATATTCAGCTGTGCCG
Source organism: Littorina saxatilis (assembly GCF_037325665.1). NCBI lineage: Eukaryota > Metazoa > Mollusca > Gastropoda > Littorinimorpha > Littorinidae > Littorina > Littorina saxatilis. Next base: position 52,394 of record NW_027126657.1, on the reverse strand, counting down.
ACTGGTGTTAGTTTAACCATGCGGAAATTGTCCCAAAATGATGTCGGAAATAAGTCTGTGTGGAAGAAAAACAACAACAATAAAACAACAAATAAAAATATAAACAACTACAACAACAAAAACAACAACATCAACATCAACAACAACAGCAACGGCAACAACAACAACAACAGCAGCAGCAGTAACAACAACAACAACAACAACAACAACAACAACAACAACAACAACAACAACAGCAGCAGCAACAACAACAACAACAACAACAACAACAACAACAACAACAACAACAACAACAACAACAACAACAACAACAACAACAACAACAACAACAACAACAACAACAACAACAACAACAACAACAACAACAACAACAACAACAACAACAACAACAACAACAACAACAACAACAACAACAACAGAAAGGTTAAGCTTATGGCACGCTTGGTTATGTAGAAAACCAAATGTGAATGTTTTGCTTTGACTATAATTGACGTTTAATAAACTTAACCTTTTTTTCTTTTTCTTTTTCTTTTTCTTTTTTTCTTTTTTCTCTTTTTTTTAATTTTTTTTTTAGGAGATCAGACATTGTTAATCACACATGTGCGTGCGTTTTTTTAATTTTTTTTATATCGGAAGTTTTTTTTTTATATTTTTTTTTTATAATCATTTTAATTCTTATTAAGTTATTATTGTTTTCCTTCAGTCTCACTCTTTCTCTCAGCTTCACACTCAATGGACAGTAAACAGATCATGGACAATTGTTTTTAATTTTTTTTTAATTTAAATTTACCCTCTCTCTCTCTCCTCTCTCTCTCTCTCTCTCCTCTCTCTCTCTCTCTCTCTCTTTCTCACACTTGTCCACACAACATCTCTCTCTCTCTCTCACTCTCTCTCTCTCTCTCTCTCTCTCTCTCTCTCTCTCTCTCTCTCACTCACTCCCTAGTCTGTCTTTCTCTGCATCCACTTTCTTTCTCTTCGACTTGTCTGTTTTTTTCTGAATTTTGTTCTTCGGATTTTTCTGTCTTCTTCTTTGTTCTTCTTATTTGCTTCGTCTCTCTCTCTCTCTCTCTCTCTCTCTCTCTCTCTCTCTCTCTCTCTCTCTCTCTCTCTCTCTCTCTCTCTCTCTCTCTCTCTCTCTCTCTCTCTCTCCTCTCCCCCATACTCTGTCGGTCTCTCTCTCCCCCTCTCTCCCATAGTCTGCCAATCTCTCTCTCTCTCTCTCTCTCTCTCTCTCTCTCTCTCTCTCTCTCTCTCTCTCTCTCTCTCTCTCTCTCTCTCTTTCTCTCTCTCTCACTGTCTCCTCTCGTTCTATCTTCTCTCTCTCCACATATTTTTTTTTTTATACATTTTGTCCTATATTTTCTTCCGTCATCATTTCTCCTTTTGTTACCTAACGTTTCTTTATTTCAATTTCACAGATAGCAACATATATGCGAGTCACAAGTCAATTATTTTTCTTAAACTTAACTCTTTTTCAAAAATACATCCGATCTCCAAATGGGTACCGTATCTATAAATACCTATGCACATTTTTGCAATCAAGATCAGCAAATTGACATAGTTTGCTTCAGCGGATGAAATAGAATTCCTTTTAACTAGGCCAAATAGGGCATCCCGCACATCAACATGAATTCTTTTTGAACAAGCGGTGAAGAAGGCTTCTTCAACAAGATTCCACACTTTGCTTATTTTTATACAATAATAAAAGAAATGTTCGATATAATCTGTCTCTTCTGTACAATGTGTACAACTAATACTCTCAGCAATGCCCATTTTATACAATATAATGTTCGTTGGATAAATGTTATGAGTTATTTTCCAGTGTAGCAGTCTCAATCTTACTTCTTTTGATGCGTTGCTTGCTATCTGCCAAATGTCCTTGTTTATTTCAATTCCCATCTTTCTTTTCCAGAAACTGACTGCAATAGTCTCAGTTTGATAAGCGTCTACCATTAATTTACGAAACTGCCTAGGTTTAAATGTACTTATTTTTTTGATAATCCATTACCTTCATAGCTTGTATTCCATTATCATTCATCTTCAAAAAAAGGGATGCTATTGCTGTGCGAATTGCCCCATATTCAAATAGTCTTGTTGGTTTATGCCCAACTCTTTCACAAATCCTGTGAAATGGTAAAAACATATTATTCTCGTATAAATCCTTCACATAGCATATATCAGATGTAACCCAATCACGTAGAAACATTGTCTTGCCACGATAAGCAATTAGAGAGTTATTCCATATGCATAAATTCTCCAGCTGGGTCATTTTTTTCACGCATGGTAATATCTTTTCATGGTTGTCAAGCCAACATTCTAAAACGCTTTTCCAAAACTTGTTTGTAATCAACCCCAACCCTTTAAATAAGGCTGGTTTGACGTTTGCTTGAAAGCAGCATAGATTTTTTCCGAGTTTGGAGAACATACTGAGTGGAATACTTTTCCAAGCTTCTTCGTTTGGTTGCAGTAATTTCAAAAACCATCCAAGTACAAAGGATTTTTGAAAGTCACCCAAGTCAATCATATTTAGGCCACCTTTACTTGTTTCCTGGCACATAACTTTTCGTTTTACCTTTTCATAGGCTTTTGTGTTTGAAAATCTTTTTTTCCAAATGAATCTGAAAAACATTGAGTTCAGTTTACATATGATCTTTTCGGGTATAATCAAAGCTTGCAAAGCATGTGTTAATTGAGGGATCAAAAGTGATTTTACAAGGCAAATCTTTCCCATTATACTGCAGTTTTTCTTAGACCACTTAATCATTGTGCTCTGAATATGATTAATTTTTTCTGTCCAGTTTTCTTCGCTTTCCGAGGCTTCTAAATTATTACTAAAATATATACCAAGAATTTTGACTTTTGATTTCCATCTGAAGCCACATGGCTGCTCCTCAGAGTACTTCTGTGAACCCAACCACATGGCCTCCTCCTTTTTCTTTTTCTTGATTGGGAAACGTTATCAGTCTAGCTGTTTCGGATTTTTATCTTAACTGTGTCGGGGCTTTACGGACACTGAGGTTTGCGCACTGGCAAACAATGCGAATAAGTCGGATCCAGTGTACGATCAAGGCGATCACATTGAGAGATAAGCTCCGACGTGCATTCTGTGCAGTGTGCACTCGATAAAACGCTTTTTCCCCCTCATAAATATGCACATCAGACTTGTTTCTTTCTTTGTTTGATTTTTTTTCTCCATTTGCAGGTGTGCGCTCAACTTGGTGCCCTTTTTCTTTACCCCCCCCCCCCCCCCCCCCCCCCCCCCAAAAAAAAAAAAAAAAAAAAAAATATGCACACTGTGTGGTTTGCTTGTGGCCTAGTGCGTTTGGCAAAGGGAGGTAAATCAGGTATTAAGGATGATGAGGGCAAGGACTTCAAACACGTTATCGAAGACATAAAACGAATTTGACAAAATCCCAAATAAACAAAACCACACACACACACACACACACACACACACACACACACACGCGCGCACACACACACACACACACACACGCACGCACACACACACACACACACACACACACACACACACACACACACACACATAGGAAAATAAATATCCTCAAACGGGACTTCTGTCATTCCTTCATATCATCAATTATGTGTTTTCTTTGGACTTCCTGCTGTCTAGGCAAATAACCTAAATTCAAAGAGCTCTTCTCTCTTCTGTCTGTTTTCTTGTGTGTGTTGTCTTTGTCCGTCTGTGTGTGTGCCCGTGTGTGTGTGTGTGTGTGTGTCCATAACAGAGAGAGAGAGAGAGAGAGAGAGAGAGAGAGAGAGAGAGAGAGAGAGAGAGAGAGAGAGAGAGAGAGAGAGAGAGAGAGAGAGAGAGAGAGAGAGAGAGAGAGAGAGAGAGAACTCGAACTCGAACTCGAAAACTTTATTACCGAGGGATGATAGCATTAGGTCCATATGGTCCTTTCTTACAGCTAGTCCCTACTATAATACACACATGAAACAAAGAAGAGAGAGAGAGAGAGAGAGAGAGAGAGAGAGAGAGAGAGAGAGAGAGAGAGAGAGAGAGAGAGAGAGAGACAGACAGACAGACAGACAGACAGACAGACACACAGACAGACTGACCAACTGACACACATGTTCAGAAAAGGTTGCCTTGGGGGTATGTGTCAGTCCGCGACTGATTTCCCTATAGCCTTCAGGCTAAGCTTTCTTTTCATGTCCCTCTCACACTTTCGCTTGTGTGTAAGTTTTCTCAGATTGTTTTCTTCTTGTTACTCCTTTTTCGGCACTTTTCGACAAGGACTTAGTCTGGCGCGAGGTCCTAAACTGCCCAGAATTTGTAAATTGGGCCAAGAGAGATAAACCAGGAATAATATAAAGGGCGATAAGCGCAAGGCCATGTTTGTCAATGAGGCAGTAAAATGAGAGTAGCAGCCCTTGGCATGATGTCATGTCGGCAATACGGCTGTTTTCGTTACCACTGCTTCTTTTTACGGCACCATTTCGTCGTACGTTGCAGACGATTTATAGCCAGTAATGTTCCCTGCCCGTCTAATTGTGGGGGTAGCTGGTATCGCAGGCAGGCATGAAAGAGAGAACTGCCAAAGTTCAAAGTGTCGATTTTCGAGAGAAGTTGCTCGACGGAATGTTTAGAGCGTGTTACAGTGCAGCAAAATATTGACACAGCTACTCGATCAAATGAACTCCGTTCCGACAAGTGACTGCATGTCTGTGGCAACACTTCAAATTGTTTTTGCAATCTCTGCACTTGGAATGTGGGTTAGAGTCTGTGTTTGTGAGGTTTTGAGCAGCACAAGTTGACATGTTTATCCGACACTGAAATTTACAAGAACAGTTTTCCATACGGTCTTGTTCGCCTAAAGAAATTATAAAGACGTCCATATGGACCCGGCTGACTATAGAAGAGAGGGCTGTGACTGAAATAAGATTCTCGCGGAAGCATTACCCATCAGCCGACTTCCACAATACACCATCGATAGTGCTCTCCAGTCGTTGAGGCGCGATAGTTCGCTTGGCTGTGGGTCACTTTTGCAGTCATGGCTTCCCTGATCCGAGTCAGTCAAATGTTATCAGGTTGTTGCCCATAAAGAATGTAAACCTATTATGTCCTTTTTAAAAATCAAGCTGCCAACCGAAAGTCGCAATCCTTGTACGATAACTTGATTCTGCTTGTTTCTAGCGAGGTCAAGTGGTGGTTTAAACGTTTGTTTTGCGACAACCGTGCTGCTCCAACACTCGGTGGTACCTCCGAGTCGGAGACAAAATAGATGTTCCTTTCTTTTTTCTGAATGTATTTGCGAATGGCGTTAAGGTTGTAACTGGGAAGTGTCCAACGTTGAACAGAAGGTAACTCATGTTACGTATTTCATAACCGGTGACTTTAAGTGAGCATGTGAAGATAGTTTTTTGTTCCCCCCCCCCCTCCCCTTCTTTTTCTGAATGTATTTGCGAATGGCGTTATGGTTGTAACTGGGAAAGTGTCCAACGTTGAACAGAAGGTGACCCATTTTACGTATTGTATTACCAGTGACTTTAGATTCATGAGCATGTGAAGATAGTTGTTACATACTTGACAGAGTTCTGTTTCGCTTAGTCTATGTTGGCATGAACAAAACTCCAATTCAAAAATGCATTCTTTCCTTTGCAGATGATCGAGAACACCACCACAAACCCAGCCAGGCCAAGGCTGCACATGGGATGAGATCACCACCACAAACCCAGCCAAGGCTGCACATGGGATGAGAGCACCACCACAAACCCAGCCAAGGCTGCACATGGGATGAGAGCACCACCACAAACCCATCCAAGGCTGCACATGGGATGAGAACACCACCACAAACCCAGCCAAGGCTGCACATGGGATGAGAGCACCACCACAAACCCAGCCAAGGCTGCACATGGGATGAGAGCACTACCACAAACCCAGTCAAGGCTGCACATGGGATGAGAGCACCACCACAAACCCAGTCAAGGCTGCACATGGGATGAGAGCACCACCACAAACCCAGTCAAGGCTGCACATGGGATGAGAGCACCACCACAAACCCAGTCAAGGCTGCACATGGGATGAGAGCAGCACCACAAACCCAGTCAAGGCTGCACATGGGATGAGAGCACCACCACAAACCCAGCCAAGGCTGCACATGGGATGAAAGCACCACCACAAACCCAGCCAAGGCTGCACATGGGATGAGATCACCACCACAAACCCAGCCAAGGCTGCACATGGGATGAGATCACCACCACAAACCCAGCCAAGGCTTCACATGGGATGAGAGCACCACCACAAACCCAGCCAAGGCTGCACATGGGATGAGAGCACCACCACAAACCCAGCCAAGGCTGCACATGGGATGAGAACACCACCACAAACCCAGCCAAGGCTGCACATGGGATGAGAACACCACCACAAACCCAGCCAGGCCAAGGCTGCACATGGGATGAGAGCATCTTTCCACTTTGACACATAACAGAAATCAACAGCTGACTGACTGACTATTAGGGTTTAACGTCCTCTTAGACCAGTTGACCTATATTGGGTCAGGTATTGGTAATACGCTGAAGATATGGTGTGATACTTTGACTCGAACAAGCCCGTTGTGGCTGTCTTCTTCGACACACCAGCATTGGGGTTGTCTCGTCAAAGTATCAAAATACGATCATGATAATCAGAGACGAGAAATGATGCATGCGTGTCTTCGTGTTTTCCAAGCCCTGAGACTTTCGCTGTGAACTTGGGATCTTTTTCGTGCGCATGTGAGCACACGGGGGTGTTCGGACACCGAAGAGAGTCTGCACAAAGTTGCCTCCGATAAATAAATCTCTCGCCGAACGTGGGGATCAAACCAACAGCCTAGTTTGTTGAGGACGGTGATATTTTTCTTCAATGTGTGCTTTTCTTCGCGGGGGCCAAAGTACTACAATGGCACTGCACTGCAAAAACATTGTTAATCAATGAAAACATCGAATAAATGATTTAATTAGAACACGGAAACCTAACAGCTGGTGCCATTTTGCAAGGCCAAGGTTTCATTTATGCACCGCCATTTTGTTTGTTTGCACGATCAGCTAAGTCCATCTGCTTTCCCACATTAATCAAAGGCCTGGGTAGAGTGGAATGTGTGTGTGTGTGTGTGTGTGTGTGTGTGTGTGTGTGTGTGTGTGTGTTTGTGTGTGTGTTTGTGTGCGTGGTGTGTATGTGTGTGTGTGTGTGAGTGTGTGTGTGTGTGTGAACGCCAACAGAGCA
>NW_027126657.1:22666-42666 GCF_037325665.1 Littorina saxatilis | reverse complement strand
ACATATCATATCTATATGTTTTTGGAATCAGGAACCCACAATGAATAAGATGCAATTGTTTTTAAATCGATTTCGGAAATTTAATTTTGATCATAATTGTTATATTTCTAATTTTCAGAGCTTGTCTTTAATCCGAATATAACATATTTTTCCCCCCCTTTATGCTTGTCCCGACGCTTGTTCCTTCTCCCAGTATGCTACCACACCGCCCCGTCCCAGGACTCACTGCAACATCCACTCCTGAACTTCGTTCTGCCGCCAGACTTTTGTCGAATCAGTGAGCCCCCAGTGTTGGTCAGACACCTGGGCACCCTCACTAATTCTACAGACACTCCAGGGAAGGATGTCAGGCCGCTGCGGTAGGCTACCCTCGGAAGATGACACTGCACTGCTGCTGAGTCACTTCGACGGTGTTCAGTATTGGTCCTGTTCCTGGCAAGGGACACAGGCACCGCTACCTACTAAGCCCTCTACTTAATAATAATAATAACGATTACTTATATAGCGCGTAAACCTCGTGGTGACGAGCCCAGAGCGCTTTACACTTACACAATCATAATACAAACAAGGAAAGAGAACTAAATCCGAATAAATTCAAACATGGTCACACACACCCACACACGCACGCACACACACACGCACACACACACACACACACACGCGCGCGCACACACTCACACACACACACAATCTTTGTTTCGTCATTGTCAATGTTCAGGTAACCCACAATGTCATTCCATTTACGCATACGTTATTCTAGTACAACACACACAGGCACATACACATCCTCATGAACGCCACACTTTAGTAGATAATACACGTGGCAGCGCCGATGACTCACCGATCATGGGATCTCCTTCAGAGGTCTAACTTAAACATGTGTGTTTTGAGGGCTGTTCTAAAGGCAGATGGTGACTGGGAATCCCTAATGCTCCGGGGGATTTTCTCCCAGACAAGAGGTCCCTGGTACTTGAAGGATCTCTCAAATCCATAGTTAGTTGATTTTCTGTTTCTTTTTGGTTTACTAAGTACATTGGTATCTGTTGCAGAGCGAAGAGAGGAGAGGTTTGAATATTTTGATAACATCTCAGAGAGATAAGCAGGTCCTGTACCATGAAAGAAAGAGAAACAAATGCATGCAATTTTGTATTGAATACGACTTCTTACAGGCAGCCAGTGAAGGGATCTCAAAACAGGTGTGATGTGGTGTCTTTTAGGGGTCTTTGTGATTAATCTAGCGGAGTTGTTCTGTACTTTCTGCAGTTTTTCAATGAGATAGTCAAATGAACCAGAAAGAAGGGCATTTCCGTAATCTAGCCTTGAAAGAACGAGAGAGCAAATGAGGGTTTTTGTAGCATCGGAAGAAAGGCAGTGGCGGATGGAGCTAATTTTTCTCAGTTCATAGTAGGCATTTCTACAGACAGTGGAGACTTGTTGTTTGAAGCAGAGAGTTTCGTCGAAGATGACACCGAGGTTTCGTACTTGAGAAGCCAACTGAATATCAGTTCCAGCTATAGAGATTTGGGCAGGAAGGGATGGTTCTTTTTTAAGAGAAGGGGGTACAACTAGCATGATCTCGGTCTTGTCGTCATTAAGTTTCAATTTATTTTCGGTCATCCACAATTTCAAGTCAGAAACTACTTACGACACTGACTGTTAAGTCGCGGAGCCAGACAGAGTGAGCGTCTCCTCAGAGAGCAGACCGCCACTGCGTCCCTCCGTCGACCCCCCTGGAGCATCCCAGGCCAGCAGCAGAATATTCATGGATGGCTGGAACAGGAACACTGGAACCAAGGTCACCATGAGAGCCCTGAGCAGGAAGGGTCACAAGAATCGAGACAAGTTTCTTTTATTTTTGCACTTTCTGCGTCAATCGCATTCGTGAAGTGAATGACACTCGGCTGTGTGATCCCAGCCTTCCCATTGGAACTTTAGCACTTCCACTCTGGGTAGGAGCCGACCGAAGCTCGAAAAACCCACCCACCCCTTATGGGATTCGAACCACGATCTCCCGGCCCGCAGTCCGACGCGCTAACCACTGCGCCACGGGGGCCGGTAAATATAACATATTTATATGTTTTTGGAATCAGGAAATGATGTAGAATAAGATGAACGTAAATTTGGATCGTTTTATATAAAAAAAAATTTATTACAATTTTCAGATTTTTAATGACCAAAGTCATTAATTAATTTTTAAGCCACCAAGCTGAAATGCAATACCGAAGTCCGGCCTTTGTCGAAGATTGCTTTACAAAAATTTCAATCAATTTCATTGAAAAATGAGGGTGTGACAGTGCCGCCTCAACTTTTACAAAAAGCCGGATATGACGTCATCAAAAGTATTTTTCGAAAAAATAAAAAAATATCCGGGGATATCATTCCCAGGAACTCTCATGACAAATTTCATAAAGATCGGTCCAGTAGTTTGGTCTGAATCGCTCTACACACGCACAGACAGACACACACACATACACCACGACCCTCGTCACGATTCCCCCTCTATGTTAAAACATTTAGTCAAAACTTGACTAAATGTAAAAAGAGTATCACAAATCAAATGTGACTTTTCCTTTTAAAATGGAAAGCCAGCACAGTCAAGCCGTAATCGAATCGAATAGTCAGAGACAAAATGGAGGGTTCAAGGTCAAAAAGGAATTTAGGTGCGTTAACAAAGTTTGTTTGACAGAAAGATTATCCGACGTTTAGAGCTTGTTCAGCGGGGGAAAACAAGAGTTGTTATGTTCTAAACTAGGACATTTGTGACCCTCCACCACGGAATGAGTCGCATGTCACCTTTGCATGATTTTTATATTTTTACATTTTCCCAAAGAGTTTGTTATGCTCTATCCAGTGGTGAAACCCGTTTTAGAAAAGAACGAAAAGTGTTTGAGTTATAAGCCTGTGACTAAGGTGACCCTCACACTGTTACCAGACACTAGCGCAGAACCGCGCGAGGTGACATGTTAGCGTCATGATGAATCACAGTTTGGGCTTTTAACAAGTTCCCATCCTAGTTCCTCTGTGTGTGTGTGTGTGTGTGTGTGTGTGTGTGTGTCAGTGTGTGTGTGTGTGTGTGTGCGTGCGATATTCTCTGTGTGTGCGTGCGTACGTACGTGCGTGTGTGCGTGTGCGTGTATGCGTACGTGTGTGTATGTGCGTGCGCGTACGCCTGCGAGCGTGCCTGCGCGCGTGCCTGCGTACGTGTGTGTGTATGTGTGTGTGTGTGTGTGTGCCCGTGCGTGCGTACGTGCGTGCGTACGTGTGTGTGTGTGTGTGTGTGCGGCACACCAACAGGTCCTCTCACATCCAAGCAAAACATCGAACGATCCAAACACTATTATTTTTAAGCGTTCGATGGTAGTGGTCAACTGTAGAATAAGGTATGGCAATCTCAGACGTCTTGGAATCATTCTACAGGTCTCCAAAGTGGACCCCTCAGCTCATTTACACGACTTGCAAGAGTTTTGTTGTAAGTGGTCTGTTGCAAGTGTTCTGTTGGAATATCGAGTGCTTTTGTTGTAAGCGTCTGGTTGTATTTGTAAGAGTTTTGTTGTAAGTGGTTTGTTGCAAGTGTTCTGTTGGCCCGAATATCGAGTGCTTTTGTTGTAAGTGTCTGGTTGTACTTGTAAGAGTTTTGTTGGAAATGGTATGTTACAAGTGTTCTGCTGAAATATTGAGTGCTTTTGTTGTAAGTGTCTGGTTGTTTTCGAAAGAGTTTTGCTGTAAGTGGTTTGTTGCAAGTGTTCCGTTGGAATATCGAGTGCTTTTGTTGTAAGTGTCTGGTTGTACAGGGTGACCAAAAAAAAAGAGTACCCAAACAAAACGTCATAAATTGAACAAAAATGAAGCAATCTTAATAAAATGTATTTACACACACAAGTAGCCTCTGCATGATTTGCACAGAAAATGTGAGCGTTCTAGCTTGTCTTTCAGGAAAGTTATGCTCATTCTACAGAACATGCTCCAAATGGCCTCCGCGCCGATTCAGGCAAACTTGAACTCGCCGCGCAAAGTTATCAATCACCCGCACACACTCCTGTTGCGAGATTCCGCGAATGGTTGTTGTGATGGCTCGCTTGAGTTCTGCGATTGTCTGTGGGTTGTTCCTGTAGACGTTGTCTTTCAGGAACCCCCAAAGATAGAAATCTGGGGGATTTAAATCCGGGGGAGGCCATTTGGAGCATGTTCTGTAGAATGAGCATAACTTTCCTGAAAGACAAGCTAGAACGCTAACATTTTCTGTTGAAATTATGCAGAGGCTACTTGTGTGTGTAAATACATTTTATGAAGATTGCTTTATTTTTGTTCAATTTATGACGTTTTGTTTGGGTACTCTTTTTTTTGGGTCACCCTGTATTTGTAAGCGTTTTGCTGTAAGTGGTTTGTTGCAAGTGTTCCGTTGGAATATCGAGTGCTTTTGTTGTAAGTGTCTGGTTGTATTTGTAAGCGTTTTGTTGTAAGTGGTTTGTTGCAAGTGTTCTGTTGAAATATCGAGTGCTTTTGTTGTAAGTGTGAGGGTTGTATTTGTAAGAGTTTTGTTGTAAGTTGTTTGTTGCAAGTGTTCTGTTGGAAAAACGAGTGCTTTTGTTGTGAGTGTCAGGTTGTATTTGTAAGAGTTTTGTTTCAAGTGGTTTGTTGCATACGAATACAAAACTCGAAGAGCACTTCTTCTCATGTCTGCCCTGTTTCCCAAACAGACTTACAGACAGACAGACAGACAGACAGACAGACAGCACCTTAAGGCACTGTTCCTTGCGAATGATGGGTTCAAAATGCTGTGGGCTAACGTTATCTGGAAGCAAAAATGTTATGCCACACAGTACTGTGCGATGTTTTGGTTTAAACTGTTTTATTCAACGTTTGTGCATTATTTACAAAAAAGACGCATATTGAGTAAACAACAACTAGCATAATGCTTATAGTGGTGTTTACAGTTTTCTAGAAAATTACATATAAATGGCGGCTGTTGTACAGTTTAAATGAAAAGCAAGCAAAACATGAAAAGAAAATTGAATGAAAATTGTACATCAAAACAAAAATCCGTTTTAGAATACATATATAATATTTATGGTGTTAGCGAGTAAGAGATAGGGAGGGAGAGAGGGAGTGAGGGAGAGAGGGAGGGAGGGAGGGGGAACGTGAGAGAGAGGGTGAGAGTGAGAGAGAGAGGGAGAGAGAGAGAGAGAGAGAGAGAGAGAGAGAGAGAGAGAGAGAGAGAGAGAGAGAGAGAGAGAGAGAGAGAGAGAGAGAGAGAGAGAGAGAGAGAGAGAGAGAGAGAGAGAGAGAGAGAGAGAGAGAGAAAGAGAGAGAGAGAGAAAGAGAGAGAGAGAGAGACGAGTGGACGTATCGATTTTGTTTTCACTTTACATGTTTATCTGTTCGATGTTTTCTGTGTTGGGTTGAGGTGCAGAGCAACTTGGCAACCGTTACACATGAGGAGAACCCCAAATCAATTATCTATCTAGAACAAGTTTTTTTCTGTATTGCTATCTTGCGTATCTCTTGTGTTATGTCATTTCTACCGCCGCAGGTGCGGAGCGCATCAGCAGTAGAAAACGAGAGGTTTTTGCATCAACATACAAGAAAGGTAGGTTGTTGGAACGTTTGTTATTGACAAAACTATACATTCACAGATATTTCGACCCAACGGTCTTTCAAGTGAACAGACAAACAAATATTCACACAAAACTTATCTTGATAGAATCAGTTTACGTCCACTCGTCAGGCAGCCGAGCGAATGAATGAATTGTTTTTTGGAGAGGTTTTTGCGTCAGTTTTGAGTGGTGCCATGACAAAAAGCGCTGTAGTTGAGCAATAACTGATTGGATTGCTTTGAAACTTTCAGAATCTCAAGTGTTTTCTCAGATGTGCAGTGGGGTAAAGGCGGGTTAGGGGGAAGAATTTACCTGATGCTCCCCAGCATGTCGTAAGAGGCGACTAATGGATTCTGTTTCTCCTTTTACCCTTGTTAAGTGTTTCTTGTATAGAATATAGTCAATGTTTGTAAAGATTTTAGTCAAGCAGTATGTAAGAAATGTTAAGTCCTTTGTACTGGAAACTTGCATTCTCCCAGTAAGGTCATACATTGTACTACGTTGCAAGCCCCTGGAGCAATTTTTTTATTAGTGCTTTTGTGAACAAGAAACAATTAACAAGTGGCTCTATCCCATCTCCCCGCCTTTCCCCGTCGCGATATAACCTTCGTGGTTGAAAACGACGTTAAACACCAAATAAAGAAAAAAGGGTAAAGGCTGTCCCTAGTTAAGCCCAAGTCTTTTTTACGAACAACTCAGAGCCAAAGGTTTGTGCAACGAGCATCATGAAGTAGGCTTCGCGAAGTCAGCTTCGCTCAACTTCTATCAGGCTTTAGGCAAGCCGATTCCGGAGGAGGCTACCAGCCAAATACCAACATCCTGACTGCTTTATGCACAGCGATTTGTTTTTTTTAGATAGATACATTTCCGCACATTGACACAAGTAATAAATGCACACAATTCCCTAGCGATGGGTGTGTCGGAAACACATGGACAAAGAGCACGTGTTGAAAGTTGGCCGCACTAAAAGCAAGAGTATTCACTCATTGACAAACCGGCACGGTTGGCCTAGTGGTAAGGCGTCCGCCGCGTGATCGGGAGGTCGTGGGTTCGAACCCCGGCCGATACCTAAGACTTTAAAATTGGCAATCTAGTGGCTGCTCCGCCTGGCGTCTGGCATTATGGAGTTAGTGCTAGAACTGGTTGGTCCGGTGTCAGAATAATGTGACTGGGTGAAACATGAAGCCTGTGCTGCGACTTTTGTCTTGTGTGTGGCGCACGTTATATGTCAAAGCAGCACCGCTATGATATGACCCTTCGTGGTCGGCTGGGCGTTAAGCAAACAAACAAACAAACTCATTGACAATCCCGCCAGAGTTATTTCCGGAGTTCGTCTGTTATCATCTCCCGCAGAACCGACAGACGACCACCGTAGCTGACCGCACACGACCCCCCAAAGACAGCAGGGTTAATGATGCTCCCTTCGCTGAATTCATCACACTAGAGAGGCCATTTCCGAGAGAGCATAATGATGCTTGCAATTAGCCTGCTTCCTGACGTCAAGTTTAATTAATAGGTCCCGGATGACGCTCGCAAAGATGGGGTGTATGAAAAGGCAACGCCCGGGCTGATTGGAGTGGGCGAGAGGGAGTGTGTGGTAAGGGGTGTGACAGAAAAGGTAGTTATTTATTTATTTATTTATTAAGGAGATTTCTATAGCGCATAACTAAAAGCACTATGCGCTTTACAATATCACTAGGTATAAGCACACGCAAACATACTCTGATTAAATAGAACTTAGCCTAACAAGACAATACTAAGAACACTAAACATTTGAGTTCATACAAAAATAGAGAATTAAATTAAATACTGGACAAACGATTAAAATAAGCTTAAGGCCTACACCGACTACAATGGACTATTTCAAATACAAAAATTTAGTTAACTATAAAAGGCAGTGCATAAAACTCCATAATCCTAAGAAGGTCGATCAAATAAAAAACATAAAAGACTATTTAACTATAATTACTTCGTAAAAGATAATAAACATGGTATACAAAGCTGTAATTTTTAACAACAAATCTAAAAAGATTTTCATGCCATATTGCACAACACATTTTGACACACACCCAACCTCACACAAGCACACATACACACTTACACACTTACACACACACAAAAACACTTACACACACACACACACACACACATGTACTAACACACACGCACACACACACACACACACATACACACACACACACACACACACACACACACACACTAAATTCAACAAATATTTAAATACATAAAAAGAATTAAGTAAGCGTTTAAAACATATTTTACAAACAACAGTAGTACATATTATAGTGTTAATAATGTGAGACTACCCAATAAAAATATTTAACTGGTGAGTTTATTGGAATGCTGGCAGATAAAAACATATCACGAGGCAGGCGTGTGCTTCAGGTATTGTAAGCGGACTTGAAAAGGTGGGGTTTAAGGGACTTTTTGAAAGTGGAAGAGGTTTTACAGTGACGGATGGGGTGGGGAAGTTGATTCCAGAGAGTGGGAGCGGAAAAGGAGAAAGAACGGTCGCCAGTGGTTTTGGTGCGTGGGGTGGAAAGTATTCTGCTGTCAGTGGATGAGCGAAGCTGTCTGGATGGAGTGTAAGGATGCAAGAGTTCAGAAAGATAGACAGGAAAGTGAGGATCAGTGAAAGAGTTGAAGCAGATGTTGGCGGTTTTGTGTATGATGCGGGAAGATATAGGAAGCCAGTGGAGTTGTTGCATAAGTGGTTGTATGTGGTCGTGTTTCTTTGCCCTGAAGATGAGTCTAGCTGCTGTGTTTTGGACTTTCTGAAGTTTGTCTGTGAGGTGCTGGGGAATGCCTGTGAGTAGAGCGTTGCAGTAGTCAAATTTGGAGAGAATGAGAGAGCAGACAAGAGTTTTGGTGGCGTCAAAGGAAAGAAGATGTCCAATGCTGCTGATTTTTCTGATCTCAGTGTATGCAGATCTACAGATGTTCGTGATGTGCTTGTCCATGGAGAGGGTGTCTGTGAAGGTCACTCCAAGGTTTCTAGCAGAGGATGAGAGTTTGATGTCAGAGTTGCCTACAGAGATAGAAGAAGGAACAGAAGGAGGGAGAGGCTTGTTTTTAGGGTGGATGAGGAGGACTTCAGTTTTGTCATCATTTAGTTTTAGTTTGTTGCAGGTCATCCAGCGCTTGACGTCGTCGACACAGTCCTGCACGCGGCGGATGGTGGAATCGAGTCGATCCGGGGGGCAAGAGCCCCGGAGTTGTGTGTCATCTGCAAAGGTTTGACTGGAAACCGAGTGGTGGCTGATGAGAGTTGATAGAGGTTTGGTGTAGAGGATGAAAAGGACTGGCCCGAGGACAGATCCTTGAGGAACTCCTAGTGAAAGGGTGGAAGTTTTGGAAGTGTGGTTGCCTGCTGAGACTGTTTGTGTTCTGTCCGAGAGATAGGATTGAAACCAGGTGAGTGCTGTGCCGGAAAGTCCAAAAGAGAGATGGAGTCGGTCAAGAAGGATCTGAATTGATGGTCTATTGTGTCGAAAGATGCTGAGAGGTCAAGTAGGGTGAGAATGGAGAGATTACCATCATCCATCGCGCGAAGGAGGTCATTCATGACACGAACAAGCGTTGTCTCGGTGCTGTGACCTGCTCGGTAGGCGGACTGTGTGATAGGAAAGAGGTTGTGAGAGTGAAGATAGTCAGAGAGTTGAGAAAGAACAAGTTTTTCAGTGATCTTGGAGAGGAAAGAGAGGTTGCTGACAGGACGGTAGTTTTTCAGGGTGTTCGGATCTAAGGACGGTTTCTTGAGAAGGGGGAGGACAATGGACTGTTTGAATGTGGATGGAAAGGTGCCAGAGAGAAGAGAAGAGTTGATGATAGAAGTGATAACAGGCAGGAGTTCATCTAGGCATTCTACACGCAGTGGGACGGGGATGGGGTCAAGGGCACATGTTTTGGGAGCGGACTTGGTGATGACACCCTTCACCTCATGCTCGGTCACGGGTCTGAATCCAACAAAGGATGACGCCATCTGTTCCACGTCATCCGTGAACGGCGAGGATGGTGTAGGAGTCGCGCTGTCTAGTTCAGGAAAATGGAACTATTGCGGCCCCATGTGCCTTTTCTTTTGAACTTTTGATATGGAACACTGTGGGGTATTAGAAAAGCAACACAACAATAACCACACCACCACCACCACCTTCACCACCACCGGCCGAATTCATAAATAATAACGTGTAGCCTACACGCTAACACTCACAACAATACTCTAAACATCAACAGATTCACACTTTGTGCGTGTCATTTTGTTCCAACACTCGGCCGCGGCTGACGCAAGGGTGTCAGGTATTGTTGCACCGTCAAATATTCCACGACCGAGTTGGAGGATACACAGGTTCGTACAAGTGTTTGCTTTGTTCGTGCCGCGTGACTTCAGCAAAGAGCGTAGCTACGGTAAAAGATGTTTGCTTCATCGTAGCAGTAGAAGATCTTTGACTTCAGCCTCTCAGTTCAGACGATAACTATAGCCTAGCTTATTGTCGAGAAACTATTCTCACTGTGGATAGTATGAGGTGGGTAACAAGCTGTGCAGTAAGAGTAGACATGTAAGCGATTGTCGAGAAACTACTTTCACTGTGGATAGTAAACTATGAGGTGGGTGACTAGCTGAGAGCAGTGCAGTATGAGTAGACAGTCATGTGAGCGATTGTGCTTCCTGTTTTGTGGAATTTGCGAGAGGGCACTGTGAACGATTGGCCGACAACACGTACTGTTGTGCTGTGTGTTTCACTTTGTGCCCTTGCGTATCTGACAATACAGTGTTCGTTTTTCGGCGTCTGAATACTCTTTGATCACACGGTCTTAATTCAGCAAGATATCAGGCCAAAAAAAAAAATAGTCTGTTTACGGTAATCCGACCGACCCTATTTTTTTCGCGCGACCCTAGACTTTTTTTTGGCATTTGGGGAAAGAAAAAAAAAAAAAAAGACGTAAAAATATGGTTTTTGGGAGAAAAAAAAAAATCAAAAAAATCCCGACCTACCGACCCTATTTTTTTGGCCTATGTTACCGTAAACAGACCTCTTTTTTTTGCCTCATGTATATATACGTGCAGGTGTGTGACTACAAATACAATATACGAAACCGACACAGTGTGTGTGTGTGTGTGTGTGTGTGTGTGTGTCACTGTGTGTGTGTGTGGGGGGGTTGACATGCGTGTGTGTGCGCGGGGGAACGTGTGTGTGTGTGTGTGTGTGTGTGTGAGTGTGTGAGTGTGTGTTTGTGGCAACTGGAGTTATTGCAAGTGAACACGGCAGGAATTAACAGAGACAGAGACAGAGAGAGAGAGAGAGAGAGAGCGAGAGAGAGAGAGAGAGAGAGAGAGAGAGAGAGAGAGAGAGAGAGAGAGAGAGAGAGAGAGAGAGAGAGAGAGAGAGGGAGGGAGAGAGGGAGGGAGAGAGAGAGATATTTATCTCAACCTGATTGCAAAATCCACAGGCACACGATACATAATTATCACGTGTATTTTTGTTTTAGTTCCGTGTTCGTGCATAAATTTGTCGGTTGACTAGTTCAGTATAGCACGATTATCCAGCGCTTTCAAAAGAGAAAATCACCTCAGTTGTTTTTTATTTAGAAATAGTTAAGCCGCGGGGCCGCTGAAAAAAAGACCCCCCGACAAGTTGTCAACAATGTGAAGAAAAACCCCACAGCCCTGTCTTTCCTAGATAGCAAATTGCCAATGTCATAGCATCGCTTGTACCGGAATCAAGGTTGTGTGGTAAGTATTTTTGGGGGAAGATTGCCTAATATGGACTACTTTTTTTTCTCTCATTCTGAAAACTAGTGTGTGTTTTTACATTTAGTCAAGTTTTGACTAAATGTTTTAACGTAGAGGGGGGAATCGAGACGAGGGTCGTGGTGTATGTGCGTGTGTCTGTCTGTGTGTGTGTGTGTGTGTGTGTAGAGCGATTCAGACTAAAGTACTGGACCGATCTTTATGAAATTTGACATGAAAGTTCCTGGGTATGAAATCCCCGAACGTTTTTTTCATTTTTTTGATAAATGTCTTTGATGACGTCATATCCGGCTTTTCGTGAAAGTTGAGGCGGCTCTGTCACGCCCTCATTTTTCAACCAAATTGGTTGAAATTTTGGTCAAGTAATGTTCGACGAAGCCCGGACTTCGGTATTGCATTTCAGCTTGGTGGCTTAAAAATTAATTAATGACTTTGGTCATTAAAAATCTGAAAATTGTAAAAAAAAAAAAAAATTTTTTAAAACGATCCAAATTTACGTTCAGCTTATTCTCCATCATTTTCTGATTCCAAAAACATATAAATATGTTATATTTGGATTAAAAACAAGCTCTGAAAATTAAATATATAAAAATTATTATCAAAATTAAATTGTCGAAATCAATTTAAAAACACTTTCATCTTATTCCTTGTCGGTTCCTGATTCCAAAAACATATAGATATGATATGTTTCGATTAAAAACACGCTCAGAAAGTTAAAACAAAGAGAGGTACAGAAAAGCGTGCTATCCTTCTTAGCGCAACTACTACCCCGCTCTTCTTGTCAATTTCACTGCCTTTGCCATGAGCGGTGGACTGACGATGCTACGAGTATACGGTCTTGCTGAAAAATGGCATTGCGTTCAGTTTCATTCTGTGTGTTCGACAGCTACTTGACTAAATGTTGTGTTTTTTCGCCTTTCGCGACTTGTTTTTCTTGCGAAGAAGCTTATTTTGTGCTTGGTATTTATTCTCTCGTTAGTAAAACTGCTCAGTCTTTCCTATATATAGCAAACTGCCAATGTCATTACTCATAGCACCGCTTGTGTTTTAACGAACCGGGATACAAGGTTGTATTTTTAGGGGAAGGTTGCCCAACATGAACAACTTTTTTTTTTCATGCTGATAGTGATACCTATTTTTGTTTCTTGCGAAGAAGCTTATTTTGTGCTTGGTGGTTTGTTTCTCTTTAGTAAATCTTCAGACCTAATTTTAGCGAATTAGCTCTGATTAACATTCAATTCAATTAAATTAAAACAAATTAAATGCAGACACATTCACAACGGGTCCTTGCACTCTGCCTGCTCAGTTGTCTCAGTATATTTCTGTCTTTTGCCTGGCTGTTAGCCCGTTTGCGTGCCTGTCTGTTTCTCTGCACGCTTTTGTGCGTGTTTGTTTGCCTGTGCGTTTTGTCTGTGTACGTGCAAGTATTTCCACGTTCACCAGTCCTAACAATTGTCCGGGCGATTTAGCCTCCACGTGACGTGTTATGTCTCTGAACTGCCGCCCGTCATCAGTCACTGTAGCGTCACTTTGTGTAAGCTTAGGGTACTGGACAGGATAATATAAATCTTTGTCACAGAGAGAGAACTTTGGTGTGTGTAGCTGTGAGCAGAGCAAGAAAGGTTAGGATAGAGAGAGAGAGAATTGAATTGAATTGAATTGAACTTTATTTAACAAGGATTAAGATTTAAGGCTACGCCTTTTCTTACAATCTGTCCTTGGGACGCACAGACACACAATGATAAAATTGAAAAATTAAAAATCAAAAAGTTAAAAAGTTTACCAACAAAAGGAGGTCAGAAAACTTCAGCACGTGATGATAAAGATGATGATGATGATGATGATGATGATGATGATGATGATGATGATGATGATGATGATGATGATGATGATGATGAAGATGAGGCATGAAGAGCATACATATGTGGTTATTCATAAAATCAAATGCATAGCCTACTATGCAAGTAATTATAAGTACAAGCTAGCTGGTAGCAATCGAACATGTAGCAATAGTACAACAAAAATATGTTCAGAATATACAATGCACAGCATATCTTTGGCGTAATACTAAGTGTGGTAAATCAAAACACGTTAAACTACTCAGACATTAAGTGTTTTTTGACACATTTTTAAAAACTTTTTAATGACTTTAAGTGCTTAAAGGATGATGGAAGTGAATTCCAAACTGATGTACCCGAAAAAGCAAGACTGGTCTTATAAAGGTCAATTCGTGGAATCGGTGGGATCAAGTTTACCGACCCATATCTGTCGGTAGCTTTATTAAATAATGATGTAATTTAAATCGGCACTTTACCGTAATACAATTTATGCATGAAAATGACTTTGTTTAACTTGAGATGCTTTTCCAGTGGAAGAAAGTTAAGCATTTTTAATTTCATATATGTTGGGGCATTATCCTTTACGATGAGTTTAGCCGAGCGACGATATATATAGAGAGAGTCTAACTTTTTCAAGTGGACATCACTGCTGCCATCCCAGAGCGTCGAAACATAATTGATGTGAGGCATTACATGAGCATGGTGGAACATTTCCAGAGTCCTTCGAATTCTGTCCGTAAATTGCTTTAACTTGGATAGGAGTAAAACGTTCTTGGCTACTATCTTGCAAATATGCTGTAATTGTGCCTGCCACTTGAATTCACAATCAATAATTACCCCTAAAACGCGATGCTGTTGAACTTGTTCAATTGATTGCGTACCAATAGTAAGCCGTCGCGATATAACCTTCGTGGTTGAAAACGACCTTAAACACCAATTAAAGAAAGAAAAGAAAGACCAATAGTAACATTTAGTTTGGGTGGAGAAATCTGGTGTTTTTGTCTGGTTGCAATTACCATACTTTTAGTTTTTATTGGATGGACAAGCATAGCAATTGACACTACACCAGTTATTTACATCGTTTAAAGCTGTTTGAAGGGAGGACTCTATTACTGGAACAGACTTTCCACTTGAATGAAGAGAAGAATCGTCAGCAAAAAAATCACTTCTTACATTACTATCAGAAATGTGCAGTGGCAGATCATTGATATACAGACAGAACAAGATCGGCCCAAGCACTGACCCTTGAGAGAGAGAGAGAGAGAGAGAGAGAGAGAGAGAGAGAGAGAGAGAGAGAGAGAGAGAGAGAGAGAGAGAGAGAGAGAGAGAGAGAGAGAGAGAGAGGGAAGAAAAAGAGTGGAAGAGGGAGAGTGAGAGAGAGAGAGAGAAAGAGAGAGAGAGTGAGAGAGAGGGAAGACAAGACAAGACAAGACAAGACAACATCTTTATTATCGAGGGTAATAGATAAGCAAGAATATTGCTTTTTTACATCCAGCCCTCGCCCTAATATAGGGTCAACAAGAACAGAAAACAATATAATCAAAGAACTATCACATCAAACTTAATACATTATAACTGTATAGCTATTCTGATGGACACGTGGGGGGATTCGGGGGCTGTGATTGGATGGTCTCACACATCCCTTTTCCGATCATCAAAGCATAACGCTACGAAAGTTGGCCATTTTTGCCGATATCCAAACGATATCGGCAATAACAAAGACGCATGGTTCCGGTTTCTTCCACGTGTATAAAGTACACGCATACCTCGCCAGGCTTGTGTCTGTGGCTAGTCGACAGACGATGCAATTTGCTTTGTGTGTGTTTTTGTTGTTGCTTACTGTACATGACATACATTACGTGTAAAATCCAGTTCTTTAACTGGCAGCAAACCTTGCAAATTTCCAGAAGCTGCAATCTGAAGCGACCTATCTCTAATTTTTGCAGACGATCTCTCCAATCACCAATGTTTAACACAAAATCAGCAAACTCTCCTGTCACATAGAACGTCCATTGTGTAGTGCAATGTTGAAATGAAGTTACCGGTCTGAAACATTTCGTCGTTTCTTCTGAGACAATCCTTGTTCTCTTATCATCTACAGATTTACCGCAGTCTTCACCACGCGAATTCCCAACAGAAGTCAGACTTTCGAACATACAATCTACGTAGGCAAGCATGATACGTCATAACGTCATATGATTCCTAAGATATTGACGTAATGCTAAGCATCCGGTTATCTTGAGTTTTCTCCGTAATACATGTCCGTGGGTTTTTCAATGTTCGGTTATTTCCGTGGCTTCATGCAGAAAGGGAACCGTCGTCTGCAATCAACGACATGGACCATTCTGGTCCTTGTTGCTGACAAAAACATGATTTTAACACAGAATTTAATGTCAGAATAGCTATATAAACGCTATTGTGTTTTCATCGTAGCAATAGGGTCCGATATTTAGACTCGAACAAGTATAATGCGACTCGTCTTCGACTCGTCGGCATTATACTTGTCTCGTCTAAATATCGGGCCCTATTGCTACGCTGAAAACACAATAGCTGTTAATATGACTAAGTGCCAAAAGGTGCGCACGAAAAGCGGACAAAGGGGCTAAAAAATAAAAGTTGACAAACACGACTGATATTGTGATTTTTGTTAAGACAACAGATGCTGGAACCCAATTACGAAAAGAAAAGATAAATTTACCCAAATGATTTTACAAATAACGATAATTTTGTTCGTTATATCATTCAAAACGGCACTGAGTCATAGCATTAAGGTTATCTCGCACGTTTTTAAAGCTAGGGCTTTGAAACTTGGCACACAACCAAAGTATAATGACCTCCAGGTATGGTGCACACCACATTAAACAACATTGAATTTCAAGGTCACAGCGAGGTTAAATTTCCTTTGCAAACTGGAAAATTGTCGTTGTCACGTCTTACATGTTTTAATACTAGATCAGTTAGACTTTACATACTTCACATACTTTCAGCATTTTTATAAAACCTCATTAAAAGTGACCTGCTGGTTAATCTTTGTCAAAGTTCAAGGTCACAGCGGGGTCACATCTGGTCCAAATGTGGAATATTTTCAATTTATTCAGCGCGTTTATAGCACGAGCTTTGAAAATACACACAGTTCTAGTGTATAATGTTCACACACGATTAAAGTCTGGTTGAAAAAGTCAAGGTCACAGCAGGGTCGCGTTGAGGTCAAACATATACATTTTTCAATGAGGTTTTCTCATATGTTTTTGAAGCTAGGGCCTTGAAACTTGGCACACTACGCAAGTTAAATTAAACCTCATCAAATTCCAAGGTCACAGTAAGGTTAAAGATCCTGTAAGGATATTTTCTAAAAAAGGTGACCGCCTGGTTAATGTTTGTCAAATTTCAAGGTCACAGCAGTGCCATCTGGCTTAAACTTTGAAAAATTGTCAATTTCTTCAACTAGTTTTATAGTGTTTGAAGTCATTCACACATGATGAAAGTCTGGTTGATAAAATCAAACGTCAAGGTCGCAGCGGGGTCGCATTGAAGTCAGACACATACAATTGTCATTTTCACGAACGCCTTTTAAGCAACACCTTTGAAACTTCACACATTCCAAAGTTTTGATGTTGTTTGGTTATAATCAAAGTGTGGTCAATTTCCATGATTGAGAGCATTCAGAGGGGTCAAGTTGAGGTCACACAAAAAGTGATAATCTTTATAAGACTCACGTTTGCTGCTATTGCTCACTTGACATTGGTGAAAGTGCTTATTTTATAATTGTTGATCTTGATGTTTTCAACTAATTAATATTACCAGGATCAACCATACCAGATTTCAAAGTCCAGAAGTTGTCAAACCTCAAACCTGTTGGAAGTTTCAAAGATTTAAGCATCAACAAATTTCTATTTGATTTGACCTGAAATAACAGATTTGACCTTACATCTTAAAACGGATCAACCAGACTTTGGTTTTACATAAATTGAAGTTCAATACAATTTCCTTTTTTTTTTACCCACGCGAGACCCTGCTATGACCTTCACATTTCTCAAGGATCAACTTTGAATTCTCCATGTTGAAAAATCATTAAGCAAAAGCGTTGTTTGAAGTTTGAAGGTTCTAGCTTCAAAAATCTCTGAAAAAATATGTTTCATCCGTTTTCTGAACCACATGTGACCCAGCCGTGACCTTGAAATCTGACAAGGGTCAACAAGACTTTTACCATGCATGGGGGCGATTAAACCCCAAATGTGTGTGAAGTTTCAAGGTTTCAACTTAAAAAACGTCTGAGAAAAATATACATTTTCCTTTTTGGACAATGTGTTGCACGCAAGACAACACGACAAACGCTCGTGTTATCATTCTTTTACTTTAAGGTCGACTTGCGTGCCCGCTCTTTCGCTAATCTCAATTAAAATTCATCTTGGAAGTTCGGTTTTATTACGCTTTTAATTAAGAAGATTAAACTAAGACAACAAATAGTTAGTTTTACCCATTAAACTCGATAAGGTAGTGACATTTTATGTTGAACGCAAGATGGTGTCGCACGCAAGATCTGAAAAGATGTTGACGACATAATTTCAACACTTGATAGCGCATTCGTGGTTCGTGATTTCTTCACAAATTTTGAACACAGAATGTGTCACGTGGTTCCGTAGATGAAGTAGATCTTTGTACATGTAAATTTTGTTTTTAAAAGAAAATAACCGTTAATTACCGAACATTTTGTCGCACGCAAGATATGACGAAATTTTCAAATCGTTTTCAAAAATGCTGTTCAAAAGTTCTGCAGTCTTTGCTGGATTACTTGAAAGACAGCAGTTTGATACACCGTTATCGCTTGACGTGTCGACATCAATTCCAGAGTTTTTGAAAAAGAAATTTAGTAAATATCTGCGATTGAAAAATGTATGCCGTGATGACGACACATCTTGCGTGCGACACCTTAAAATTCGGTTATCGAAAAAAAAAATTCTCTCGAGATTTAGATTTGACGTTTGGTCTCGTCTGTAAAGCGATGTTTCAGGCATTCAATCAAACTAAATGCAATTCATTTGTGCTTCTTGTTATTTTTCTGTGGCATATTCAAAACACGAGGTACCACGATGTCCTTTTTCAGATGGCCGGTTTTGGCGTTATTTTTGACTTTAAACAAAGATAACTTCAAAACCGTTCAAGTCAGACACACGAAATTATGTCCACTATCTCTTCGCACATTCATCCACACACACACCAATTTTCAGCAGACACACGTTTTTAGAAACATTTTTATTGTAAAACAAAGTCGTCTTCTGTTCTGTGAGCACCTTTTGGCACTTAGTCATATACAGATACAAATTTAAAAAATAAATTGTCATGCTGCATTTTAAGTACAATTTCCAAGTGTCAATTTTTAACATAACTTAATTTAGATCTGCATATTATTATAATTTTGTTTAACATGCACATACATTTTAAATGAATTGGTGAACCATTCAGCACATGTTTAGTTGCATTATGTGCGACATATAATTTTTTTTGAAGCTGTCTGTGTTTGTGTTATGCTTAAGAAAAATAGGCAGTGAGTTCCATAGGACCGCACCTGAATAAAGAAGGCTTGATTTGAAAAGGTCAATACGTGGAGTCGGTGTTATGATTTTTAGTCTGTTATAGTTCAAAATAAAATTATCACGTAATGTCTCCGGTGCATATCCTGACATCACTTTATGCATCATAAAACCTTTATTATACATTAATCTTTTTTGAAATGGCAATACTTGCAAATTTTTATAATCAGATTCTGAAAGAGTGTGATTTTTTTAGCATTATAAGCTTAACTGCTCTTCTGTGAAGACTGGCTAAAGATTTCAAAACATTAGCACTTGCACAATCCCATAGAGTGGATGCATAATCAATATTTGACAAGATGTGATTGTAAAAAAAAATCTTTTGGAGAGGGAGAGAGAGAGGGGGGGATGGAGAGAGAGAGGGAGAGAGAGAGGGGGGGAGAGAGAAAGAAAGAGAGAGTGAAAGAGAGAGAGAGTAAGAGAGAGAGAAAGAGAGAGGGAGAGAGAGCGAGAGAGA
This sequence comes from Littorina saxatilis, assembly GCF_037325665.1. NCBI lineage: Eukaryota > Metazoa > Mollusca > Gastropoda > Littorinimorpha > Littorinidae > Littorina > Littorina saxatilis. The sequence continues at coordinate 23,416 of NW_027126657.1, read as the reverse complement.
GAGCGAGAGAGAGAGAGAGAGAGAGAGAGAGAGAGAGGTAGCTTGGAATGAAGCAGATGGACGGCAAAGCCACACCAGACACAGAACATTACGTCACTAGTAAATTACGTCAGGTCTCCGTTTCGCCAAACCTGGCTGTGAATTCCTTCGAAACGTAAGTGTACACATGGCATGCGTATCTGAGAGGGCGTGGGGTTGAGAGAGAGAGATTGATGGTTGGGTGGGTGTTTCATTGAAGTAACCAAACATACACACACACACACACACACACACACACACACACACACACGCACACGCACGTACACCACAACAAGATACACACAAAACAGCTGTGTACCAACTGTTAAAACTAAGTCTCAATCAAAACACAGTACACAAACAAGCAAGAAATAACTGAATGAAAGTGACAAGAAAATGCTGAAACCTTTTCTCAAATTTTTCGACCACCATCTCAGCTATGTAGGGGAAGGGCTCCTAATATGGACCACTTTTGGTTTCATGCTGATAACCAGCTTGTTTTCTTGCGAAGAAGTTTCATTTTGTGTTGGGTAGTCCTTCTCTCTTAGGTTAATCGTTAGGCCTAATTAGAGTGAAATAGCTTTGATAGACATTCAGCAACATTTAAATACAGAAACAAGTCGCGTAAGGCGAAAATACAATATTTAGTCAAGTAGCTGTCGAACTCACAGAATGAAACTGAACGCAACGCAACGCAACTCGTAGCATCGTCACTCCACCGCCCGTGGCAAA
>NW_027126657.1:0-20000 GCF_037325665.1 Littorina saxatilis | reverse complement strand
GCACAGATTTATAATGACACATTCAAAAGCATTGTCACTGATAAGTCACAGCAATGACAGAGCTGAACACACATGTGATATTCAGTTACTTCTTACATTTTCAGAGCACGTCCCAAAAATCAGAGGAATACATTGACTATTGTAATAATGTACATCACTCGTCTTTATCCAACCGTTACTAGCTGTTGATACGGAATCCATTTTTTAATAAACTGAGTCTGTTTCATGAGAATATTGTGAGCATATTTATCAATTTGGTACAAATTATATAATTCTCTTAAGAACATTTGCATGTGGGAACAAATTTTGTTTATTCTGCATTTGTAAACAAAAAACTTTCCTGTTAATAAAATATAATCAAAACCAGCATCTGTTTTCTCACATATATATATATACTAGAGGAATACCCGGCTTCGCCGGGGTGAATCGCGAGACAGAGACAGACAGCGTGGCGGTTCACCACAATCACCTTTGAAGGCGAAGTCCTGTCAAACGGGATTGAGAATTTTAGAGCTTATTTCTTAGCCCTATATTATCTGCTGTGGCTTCTCAAATGCCAGAACATACAGACAGACAAAAGCCGCTAGACCACATCACAAACAGAACTCTACAATACACAGGTTTTTGCCCACACACACACACACACACAAACACACACACACAGAGAAGCCGTATATATATATGCATATCTGTATCTATAAATATATAGAGATAGGTGAGAGTGTATTTTTCGCGTGGCTATAAATTGATTCGACCTTTTCACTTTGACAGTAAGAACAACTTACGGGTGCAAGGGAAGCGTTGTGGACAGCGCAGTGGACAGCGCAGTGACATTCTAAAAATAGTAATAGTAACTTACAAACGGGAAAGCCACACGAAGGAAGGGAGATAAACGCCAAACACTGGAGAAGATAAGGAAGAGTTACTTATAATGGTGAAATGAACACAAAAACCAAAATCAGTTCAGCGCTGCGCGCTGAGAGCACGTGTTGAAATATCTCATCGATGATATTGTGTCCGGGGTGTAGCTGAATACGGTGTCCAAATTTGAAAAAGATCCAGCGAGAACTTTGGCGTTGTGATGTGGTGTAGCGGCTTTGGTGTGTCGGTATGGGGGCCCGGGTAGCTGAGGTGGAACCAAAATCGGTTCAGCGCTGCGCGCTGAGAGCACGTGTTGAAATATCTCATCGATGAGGTTGTGTCCGGGGTCTCTCTGAATAAGCCCACCAAATTTGAAGCAGATCCATCGAGAACTTTGGCCGTGCATCGCGAAGACACAGATACACAGACACACACACAGATACACAGACAGACACACAGATACACAGACAGACACACAGATACACAGACAGACACAAGTCGTATATATATATATATATATATATATAGATACTAAATGAATATCCGCTTCGCCGGGTACGGCTTCGCCGGGAAGAATTCGAAGTCGAGCGAATTTCCGGCTGCGCCGGGGACCCGGCTTTACCGGGTGTACGCCGGCTTTGCCGGCGCACCGCACGAAGGAAGGGAGATAAACGCGCGCAAAACACTGGAGAAGATAAGGAAGAGTAATACCCGGCTTCGCCGGGACAGTGACATTCTAAAAATAGTATAACGGGAATATGGATTGAGCGTTGTCGACAGTGACCTTCTAAAAATAGAAACGGGAATATGGATTGACGCCACACGAAGGAAGGGAGGTAAACGCTGAAAACACTGGAGAAGATAAGGAAGAGTTACTGGTAGTGGATCCAGACAAAAAAACCAAAATCGGTTCAGCGCTGCGCGCTGAGAGCACGTGTTGAAATATCTCATCGACCAGGTTGTGTCCCGGGTGTACCTGAATATGGCCACCAAATTTGAAACAGATCCATCGAGAACCTTGGCCGCGCATCGCGGACAGACACACAGACACACAGACACACAGACACAAGTCGTATATATATATATATATATTTAGATATATGCATGCACACTGACCTGAAACAAAAATAAACGTAAGGGGTTTCTGAAGTGCACAGGTTTGGGGTAGTAAGAATATACGTAGCTTTCATTTTTGCCCTCAGTTATAAGCGTTAATCACCTGGGTAGAAAAGAACTTTGAACTGTTGCAAGGGGTAACTGCAGTGCACAGGTGGGGTTATATCACAGAGATAAAACATTATCTGTGTGGGTTATATCCGGGGTAGAATATGTGTCACTGTGACATGCGTGTGTAAACAAAACTGAGCATTTAATTATAGGTGGTGTAGGAGGTGGTGGTGGTGGTGTATGTGTGTGTGTGTGTGTCAGTGTGAGAGAGTGTGTGTGTGTGTGTGTGTGTGTGTGTGTGTGTGTGTGTGTGTGTGTGTGTGTGTGTGTGTGTGTGTGAGAGAGTCAGTGTGTGTGTGTGTGTGTGTGTGTGTGTGTGTGTGTGTGTGTGTGTGTGTGTGTGTGTAGGTGTAGGTGTGTGTGTATGTGTGTGTGTGTGTGTGTGTGTGTGTGTGTGTGTGAGTGTGTGTGTGTGTGTGTAGGTGTGTGTTTATGCGTATTAACGTATGTTTTTTTAACGATGCAGCGTCAGTTAAAACTATCTGATGACCCATTATATTAAACCACAGCACATGCAGGCACTGAAAACCTGGGAATGTTCCCACCATCTTCTTGAAAGGAAGCGGAGAACGAAAGAAGTAGGAACTATCTTTCTATCAAACAGTCCGAGTCTCTGTATCGTATAACAAGACGAACAAAATATGTTGTTGCTCTTTTTGTGTTTTTATGTGAATGATGTTTTTTTTATATATATACTGTTCAAAAAAAGAAACGCATAGCTTGTAATATTTGGTTAATTTAGTTATATGGCTACAAGGATATCCACCAAACTGCAGAAAATTTTTATCTGGTCGTCGACCTTTCGTCCATTGCCACAAGTGAGCTCTGCACGTAACGCATGCGTTATCAGTGGCTACAATGTCAAAATTGCTCATTTGGCATGACCACTCGTCATGCTTCAGTGTAATCTCGTGAAACTCGGGGAATATTGAGCTCTCACCATGTCTTCCAAAACCCATAAAAGCGGATTGTTCGCCACAAAGAAATCAGACGACAATTCAGCGACGAAAGATGGCCCGATTGAGCAGAGAAGACCGCCAAATTGCATTGGGTCGTTTACAAGCAGGCCAAAGTCAAAGTGCAATCGCCAGGCACTTCCACGTGTCCCAGAACACCATCAGTAGACTGTGGGTCATGTTTCAAGCCACTGGCTCCTTTGCTGACTTGCCACGAGCGGGAAGACCAAGGGCGACAACTGCTGCTCACGACCGCTTCATACGGCTCCGCCACCTCCGGAATCGTTTCCTGTCGGCCTCATCTTCTGTCCAGGCTCTCCCCGGGCCACACCGATTATCGGACCAGACCGTGCGGAACCGCCTGCATGAAGCTGGTTTGAGAGCTCGCAGACCTCACAGAGGAGCTGTCCTCACCCGCCGCCATCGCCAGAACCGAGTGCAGTGGGGCAACCAGCACCTTCGCTGGACCGTCCGGAATCACTGGAGACACGTGTGGTTCAGCGACGAGTCCTACTTCTTGCTCCAGCGACATGATGGTCGGAGGAGCGTCTACCGGAGAGTAAACGAACGTTACGCGCCCAACTGTACATGTGTGGATGAGGCACCCGTTCATGGTGGTGGAGGCGTCATGGTGTGGGGGGCGATCAATACCGCTGGAAGGAGCACCCTGGTGCACGTCCAAGGGCGCATAACTGCCCAGCGATACGTGGAGGAAATTCTGCGCCCACACGCTCTTCCTCTTCTGGCTGACCAGGATGCCATATTCCAGCAGGACAACGCTCGCCCGCACACAGCACGACTCACCACCCAGTTCCTCACCGACCACCATGTCCAGGTGCTTCCCTGGCCATCCATGTCGCCAGACATGAACCCGATAGAACACCTCTGGGATGAATTGGACAGACGTGTGCGCAGGCGAGAAGAAGCGCCGGCAAATCACCGCGATCTATTGCGGGCACTTCAGGAAGAGTGGGACACCATCCCACAGCAAGATATCCGGCATCTGATCCAGTCCATGCCCAGAAGGTGCCGGGCAGTTGTTGCTGCTCAAGGCAGTCACACCCCCTACTGACTTGACAGCCTCGGCACCCAATCGTATTGATTGACTGATTGATTTGAAGATGCAAATGAACTGTGTGTGCATTCAACTGTGTCCATACCAAATTTCAAACAAATAATCTATATATTGGATTTTCTGTTAATTTTTTCGAAAATTAAAACAAATTTGGCAAGTAGCAACTATGCGTTTCTTTTTTTGAACAGTATATATATATATATTTTTTTATATATTTTTTATTTTTTTTATACGAGCACAATTAAGATAGTGGGCTGTACATACGTTAAAAACATCAAAGTGTCACTGTTTTGCGTGCCTGTGGCAGAAGATTGTTCTGGATCATTTGCCGACGGGCTATAAACAAGAGAGACAGGACTGTAGCTTAGATATGCATGTAGGCCTTCGTCTGACATGATGGAGTGTAATACATGACAGTCGTGTATCATTGTCACAAGTCGAGAGAGAGACTGAGAGAGAGCCTGAGAGAGAGAGAGAGAGAGAGAGAGAGAGAGAGAGAATGCCCTTTTGTCTGGAAAATAAAGAAAGAAACACACGTGAACTCATTTTTATCATCCGGTCTCGAAAGCCTAGAAAGCAAAATTAGACCTACCCTGCATTGCGGAAAGTCCGCACGCCGGCCGCATTCATACATAATAACGTGTACTACACGCTAACACTCACAACAAAACTCTAAACATCAACAGATTCACACTTTTTGCGTGTCATTTTGTTCCAACACTCGGCCGCGGCTGACGCAAGGGTGTCAGGTATTGTTGCACCGTCAAATATTCCACGACCGAGTTGGAGGATACACAGGTTCGTACAAGTGTTTGCTTTGTTCGTGCCGCGTGACTTCAGCAAAGAGCGTAGCTACGGTAAAAGATGTTTGCTTCATCGTAGCAGTAGAAGATCTTTGACTTCAGCCTCTCAGTTCAGACGATAACTATAGCCTAGCTTATTGTCGAGAAACTATTCTCACTGTGGATAGTATGAGGTGGGTAACAAGCTGTGCAGTAAGAGTAGACATGTAAGCGATTGTCGAGAAACTACTTTCACTGTGGATAGTAAACTATGAGGTGGGTGACTAGTAGCTGAGAGCAGTGCAGTATGAGTAGACAGTCATGTGAGCGATTGTGCTTCCTGTTTTGTGGAATTTGCGAGAGGGCACTGTGAACGATTGGCCGACAACACTGTTGTGCTGTGTGTTTCACTTTGTGCCCTTGCGTATCTGACAATACAGTGTTCGTTTTTCGGCGTCTGAATACTCTTTGATCACACGGTCTTAATTCAGCATGATATCATGTATATATACGTGCAGGTGTGTGACTACAAATACAATATACGAAACCGACACAGTGTGTGTGTGTGTGTGTGTGTGTCACTGTGTGTGTGTGTGTTGGGGGGGGGTTGACATGCGTGTGTGTGCGCGGGGGAACGTGTGTGTGTGTGTGTGTGTGTGTGTGTGTGCCTATGTGTGTGTGTGTGTGTGTGTGAGTGTGTGTGTGTGTGTGAGTGTGTGTGTGTGTGAGTGTGTGTGTGTGTTTGTGGCAACTGGAGTTATTGCAAGTGAACACGGCAGGAATTAACAGAGAGAGAGACAGAGAGAGAGACAGAGAGAGACAGAGAGAGGGAGAGAGAGAGACAGAGAGACAGAGAGACAGAGAGAGACAGAGAGAGACAGAGACAGAGAGAGAGAGAGAGAGAGAGGGAGAGAGAGAGAGGGAGGGAGAGAGAGAGATATTTATCTCAACCTGATTGCAAAATCCACAGGCACACGATACATAATTATCACGTGTATTTTTGTTTTAGTTCTGTGTTCGTGCATAAATTTGTCGGTTGACTAGTTCAGTATAGCACTATTATCCAGCGCTTTCAAAAGAGAAAATCACCTCAGTTGGTTTTTATTTAGAAATAGTTAACCCGCAGTTCCTGAAAAAAAGACCCCCGACAAGTTGTCAACAATGTGAAGAAAAACCCCACAGCCCTGTCTTTCCTAGATAGCAAATTGCCAATGTCATAGCATCGCTTGTACCGGAATCAAGGTTGTGTGGTAAGTATTTTTGGGGGAAGATTGCCTAATATGGACTACTTTTTTTTCTCTCATTCTGAAAACTAGTGTGTGTTTTTTTTCTTGCGAAGAAGCTTATTTTGTGCTTGGTATTTAATCTCTCGTTAGTAAAACTGCTCAGTCTTTCCTATATATAGCAAACTGCCAATGTCATTACTCATAGCACCGCTTGTGTTTTAACGAACCGGGATACAAGGTTGTATTTTAGGGGAAGGTTGCCCAACATGAGCAACTTTTTTTTCTCATGCTGATAGTGATACCTATTTTTGTTTCTTGCGAAGAAGCTTATTTTGTGCTTGGTGGTTTGTTTCTCTTTAGTAAATCTTCAGACCTAATTTTAGCGAATTAGCTCTGATTAACATTCAATTCAATTAAATTAAAACAAATTAAATGCAGACACATTCACAACGGGTCCTTGCACTCTGCCTGCTCAGTTGTCTCAGTATATTTCTGTCTTTTGCCTGGCTGTTAGCCCGTTTGCGTGCCTGTCTGTTTATCTGCACGCTTTTGTGTGTGTTTGTTTGCCTGTGCGTTTTGTCTGTGTACGTGCAAGTATTTCCACGTTCACCAGTCCTAACAATTGTCCGGGCGATTTAGCCTCCACGTGACGTGTTATGTCTCTGAACTGCCGCCCGTCATCAGTCACTGTAGCGTCACTTTGTGTAAGCTTAGGGTACTGGACAGGATAATATAAATCTTTGTCAGAGAGAGAGAGAACTTTGGTGTGTGTAGCTGTGAGCAGAGCAAGAAAGGTTAGGGTAGAGAGAGAGAGAGAGAGAATTGAATTGAATTGAATTGAACTTTATTTAACAAGGATTAAGATTTAAGGCTACGCCTTTTCTTACAATCTGTCCTTGGGACGCACAGACACACAATGATAAAATTGAAAAATTAAAAATCAAAAAGTTAAAAAGTTTACCAACAAAAGGAGGTCAGAAAACTTCAGCACGTGATGATAAAGATGATGATGATGATGATGATGATGATGATGATGATGATGATGATGATGATGATGATGATGATGATGATGATGATGAAGATGAGGCATGAAGAGCATACATATGTGGTTATTCATAAAATCAAATGCATAGCCTACTATGCAGGTAATTATAAGTACAAGCTGGTAGCAATCGAACATGTAGCAATAGTACAACAAAAATATGTTCAGAATATACAATGCACAGCATATCTTTGGCGTAATACTAAGTGTGGTAAATCAAAACACGTTAAACTACGCAGACATTAAGTGTTTTTGACACATTTTTAAAAACTTTTTAATGACTTTAAGTGCTTAAAGGATGATGGAAGTGAATTCCAAACTGATGTACCCGAAAAAGCAAGACTGGTCTTATAAAGGTCAATTCGTGGAATCAGTGGGATCAAGTTTACCGACCCATATCTGTCGGTAGCTTTATTAAATAATGATATAATTTAAATCGGCACTTTACCGTAATAAAATTTATGCATGAAAATGGCTTTGTTTAACTTGAGATGCTTTTCCAGTGGAAGAAAGTTAAGGATTTTTAATTTCATATATGTTGGGGCATTATCCTTTACGATTAGTTTAGCCGAGCGACGATATATATAGAGAGAGTCTAACTTTTTCAAGTGGACATCACTGCTGCCATCCCAGAGCGTCGAAACATAATTGATGTGAGGCATTACATGAGCATGGTGGAACATTTCCAGAGTCCTTCTGTCCGTAAATTGCTTTAACTTGGATAGGAGGAAAACGTTCTTGGCTACTTTCTTGCAAATATGCTGTAATTGTGCCTGCCACTTGAATTCACAATCAATAATTACCCCTAAAACGCGATGCTGTTGAACTTGTTCAATTGATTGCGTACCAATAGTAAGCCGTCGCGATATAACCTTCGTGGTTGAAAACGACGTTAAACACCAATTAAAGAAAGAAAAGAAAGACCAATAGTAACATTTAGTTTGAGTGGAGAAATCTGGTGTTTTTGTCTGGTTGCAATTACCATACTTTTAGTTTTTATTGGATGGACAAGCATAGCAATTGGCACTACACCAGTTATTTACATCGTTTAAAGCTGTTTGAAGGGAGGACTCTATTACTGGAACAGACTTTCCACTTGAATGAAGAGAAGAATCGTCAGCAAAAAATTCACTTCTTACATTACTATCAGAAATGTGCAGTGGCAGATCATTGATATACAGACAGAACAAGATCGGCCCAAGCACTGACCCTTGAGAGAGAGAGAGAGAGAGAGAGAGAGAGAGAGAGAGAGAGAGAGAGAGAGAGAGAGAGAGAGAGAGAGAGAGAGAGAGAGAGAGAGACAGAGAGAGACAGAGAGAGAGACAGAGAGAGAGAGAGAGAGAGAGAGAGAGAGAGAGAGAGAGAGAGAGAGAGAGAGAGAGAGAGAGAGAGAGAGAGAGTGAAGACAAGACAAGACAAAATCTTTATTATCGAGGGTAATAGATAAGCAAGAATATTGCTTTTTTACATCCAGCCCTCGCCCTAATATAGGGTCAACAAGAACAGAAAACAATATAATCAAAGAACTATCACATCAAACTTAATACATTATAACTGTATATATATACAGATACAAATTTAAAAAATAAATTGTCATGCTGCATTTTAAGTACAATTTCCAAGTGTCAATTTTTAACATAACTTAATTTAGATCTGCATATTATTATAATTTTGTTTAACATGCACATACATTTTAAATGAATTGATGAACCATTCAGCACATGTTTAGTTGCATTATGTGCGACATAATTTTTTTTGAAGCTGTCTGTGTTTGTTTTATGCTTAAGAAAAATAGGCAGTGAGTTCCATAGGACCGCACCTGAATAAAGAAGGCTTGATTTGAAAAGGTCAATACGTGGAGTCGGTGTTATGATTTTTAGTCTGTTATAGTTCAAAATAAAATTATCACGTAATGTATCGATTGGAGATTGGATTTCCCTTCTTTGAGTCATGTGACGTCAGAGGCCGACAAAACTTTATAATTTGGCTTTTCAGGTTGACCGAAACTTCAAAGGAACTACAAAACACTTGTCATGTGTTTGATTGCATGTGTGTGTGCTGTTCAATGTCAAAACAACAACAAAGTCAGTACATGACGTGTGTTTTGTAGTTCCTTTGAAGTTTCGGTCAACCTGAAACGCCCAAATATGAAGCTTATGTATGGAACACGAAGAGGGTCAAATGCTCGAGCAAGTACTCGCGCATTTACTCGAGCACTTTCGAAACTGCTCGAGTAAATGCGCGAGTACTTTTGAATCGGAGATTCCCGAGTTGTACCGAAGTCATTGGTTGGGTTTATTGAAAACTTGACCCGGAAAATTTACTGAAACGACGCATCTGTAGTCGTCATGGAGGCGGGAAGGGCGGTCGCTGGGATTATTAACGATCGCATCAGGGAATTGGCGGACAGACCTACTGGGATGGTCGATCGGTAAGTATCAGTATAATTAATTATTGAAATCATGTAAAATATTTAGAAAATATGCCAAAAAGATGACTGTTCCGCGACAAGTTTTTGCTTTACCCGCTCGTTACTTCTCGGAAATACGCGAGAAAGTACTCGCGCATTTAAATGCGCGAGTACTTTGAAAGTGCTCGAGCAGTTCTGAAAGTGCGCGAGCAGTTTGAAACTGCTCGAGCATTTTCAAAAGTGCTCGCGCATTTCCTCGAGCAGTTTCGAAAGTGCGCGAGCATTTTCAGAAGTACTCGCGCATTTACTCGAGCAGTTTCGAAAGTGCTCGAGTAAATGCGCGAGTACTTGCTCGAGCATTTGACCCTCTTCGTGTTCCATACTTATGTGTTTGATTGCATGTGTGTGTGTGCTCGTTCAATCGTCAAAACAACAACAAAGTCATAGTACCTGAAAGGAATTCGATCGATACATACATGTTATTTGCGTCTCGATCTGTGTAAAATGTCATATTTTGGTCAAACACGCAAATAACGTGTAATGTCTCCGGTGCATATCCTGACATCACTTTATGCATCATAAAACCTTTATTATACATTAATCTTTTTTGAAATGGTAATACTTGCAAATTTTTATAATCAGATTCTGAAAGAGTGTGATTTTTTAGCATTATAAGCTTAACTGCTCTTCTGTGAAGACTGGCTAAAGGTTTCAAAACATTAGCACTTGCACAATCCCATAGAGTGCATGAATGCATAATCAATATTTGACAAGATGTGATTGTAAAAAAAAATCTTTTGGAGAGGGAGAGAGAGAGAGGGGGGTGGAGAGAGGGAGAGAGAGAGAGGGAGAGAGGGGGTGGAGAGAGAGAGAGAGAGAGAGAGAGAGAGAGAGAGAGAGAGAGAGAGAGAGAGAGAGAGAGAGAAAGAGAGAAAGAGAGAAAGAGGTAGCTTGGAATGAAGCAGATAGACGGCAAAGCCACACCAGACACAGAACATTACGTCACTAGTAAATTACGTCAGGTCTCCGTTTCGCCAAACCTGGCTGTGAATTCCTTCGAACAAAACGTAAGTGTACACATGGCATGCGTATCTGAGAGGGCGTGGGGTTGAGAGAGAGAGATTGATGGTTGGGTGGGTGTTTCATTGAAGTAACCAAACATACACACACACACACGCACACGCACACCACAACAAGATACACACAAAACAGCTGTGTACCAACTGTTAAAACTAAGTCTCAATCAAAACACACAAACAAGCAAGAAATAACTGAATGAAAGTGACAAGAAAATGCTGAAACCTTTTCTCAAATTTTTCGACCACCATCTCAGCTATGTAGGGGAAGGGCTCCTAATATGGACCACTTTTGGTTTCATGCTGATAACTAGCTTGTTTTCTTGCGAAGAAGTTTCATTTTGTGTTGGGTAGTCCATCTCTCTTAGGTTAATCGTTTGGCCTAATTAGAGTGAAATAGCTTTGATAGACATTCAGCAAAAATTAAATACAGAAATAATCACTAATGGTCCATATTAGGCGCCCAGGCTCCTAATATGGACCAGTGAAGCGGCCTTCACGAATCACTGTCAAAAGCCCCCTATGCTTCAAAATAACATGATACAACTTAGTGTGCAAGTCAGATTAATTCAAATGTGCTTTAGATTTATCTGTTTCGGGTTGATGAGACCATTATTTGAAGCACACAAGGAAACTAAAGAAGCATATCAAAAACAGAGTAAAAAACAAAAACTTCCACCAAAAGAAAACAATTTGATATTTTTTTTTTTGAAATCTCGAGGGCTAGTTATATATTATTTTCAGCAAGCTTCCTAATGAATTAATGATAATAACCCTTAGCTTTTATTTTCTTCGATTTGTTGAAGGTGGTCCATATTAGGGGACTCACACATACTTTGAGATTTTGCTATTATTTTTTGTTTGCAGTAGAAACTCAGGGTCAAAACTGCTAACATGTAACAAATACGGTCTTAGCTGTCATATAATTATAGCAATTTTTGTGTGATAAAAGCTTTGGCTGTGGACAGAAACGAGTCAGTTTTAGGCGTCAAATTTAGAGTGAACGCTGCCAAAAGTGAAAACAAGAGTAAAAGCCTAACGGTTTTGAGGTTTGTGTTTCTGCAACTGTTTTTTGACATGTGCAAATTGTCCAGAGAGGGTGAATACAGCGAATGAAATGGTTTTTTAGCGCTCTAGCGCTGTTAGTTTGTCAGATCAAGAGGTTGTCCATATTAGGAGCCGGTCCATATTAGGAGCCCTTCCCCTATGGTTTAGGTACCTACCTGAGGTAGCCTTTCTAGACGCTCTTCAGTCAACGTGTGGCATGACAGTAATGCTAACTCTACTAGAAGAGACACTGTGTCACACACCCATCTCGTGTGCCACCACTCACTGTAAGACACGTTTATGTATGGTTTAGATCCGTACTGGAGGTAGTCTTTCCAGAGCGTTCCCCTTCACCATGTTACATGTATGTAGCGTGACAGCTTACTGGTCGGGGACACAATAATGTATTACCCTCGGGCTCTCTGTAACCGCTTCCCAGGGGGAACACTGAGCCACGTTTTTGAACCAGCGTCTTGCCTTTGGTCTGTTGTAGTTGGTGGCATCTTTTCCTCGTTCACTGCAGACATGTCTTCTCCTGAGGAGAAAAACACAGCCCGGCATCAGTTCAACCAACCGTTTCTCAGCTTGAGTCCCGAGGATGCGACTGACAAGCCTGTTAACACGGAGATTGTTGGTAGGTTTTTTTTTTAATTCGTGTGTTTGTGTGTGTGTGTGTGTGTGTGTGTGTGTTTGTGTGTGTGTGTGTGTGTGTGTGTTTGTGTGTGTGTGTGTGTGTGTGTGTGTGTGTGTGTGTGTGTGTGTGTGTGTGTGTGAGTGTTTCTTTGTGGAAAGTGTGGGCGTGTGTTATAATTATATGTGATATGTGTATTTGTGTATTGTGTTTATATTTAATACGGGTGCTCTTGTATCTGAGTTGTTAATACGTGCACTTTTTGCAGTGTGTGAGCGTGAAGAGTTTAAGGAGATTGTCAATGAATCCGTATGAATCATTTTTGATGACCATGGAGGAACATTTCATTTGTTTCTGGACAGAACAGAATGATCCTCTATCTGTTGGTCCTCGAAAGCTGCATACTGCACGCCAGACATACACGCTTATGAATACCTTAGATGAGCCGGTAGTAGACCGTGTCTTTCTTCCAGTGTGATGCCCACCCCCACCCAACCCTTAGAGGTTGTCGATGAGTCTTTACGTATCCACTTGAATAACGTGTGAAGACTAGCTCTCCACATCCCCTCCCTACCTCCCCCACCTCGGGAGGTCGTGGGTTCGAACCCCGGCCGGGTCCTACCTAAGACTTTAAAATTGGCAATCTAGTGGCTGCTCCGCCTGGCGTCTGGCGTTATGGGGTTTAGTGCTAGGACTGGTTGGTCCGGTGTCAGAATAATGTGACATGGTGAGACATGAAGCCTGTGCTGCGACTTCTGTCTTGTGTGTGGCGCACGTTATATGTCAAAGCAGCACCGCCCTGATATGGCCCTTCGTGGTCGGCTGGGCGTTAAACAAACAAGCAAACAAAAACCTCCCCTACCACTTTCTCAACTCCCAACCACTTCCTTTTTATATCAGATACCCCGTTTTCAAATAATTATATGTCAAGTCATTATTGAGCCTGGGTTCTCTGACTCGGTTTCGTAATTATTCATGCCATGTTGACTTCGTACAGGACAGATACCGGAATGGCTGGAAGGGTCACTGTACCGGAACGGGCCAGGCATATTCCAGGTTGGGGAGACGCGACTCAAGCATCTCTTCGACGGATTCTCTGTTCTGCACAAATTCCACATTCACAAGGGCAAGGCCACCTACATGTCGCGTGTCCTTGACTCAGAAACCTGGCAGAGATCGGTCAAGGCCAAGCGACTGATCGCCACACAGTTCGGCACTTATGAAACCCCTGACCCCTGCAAGACCACCTTTGCCAAGTAAGTTTGTGTGTGTATGTGGGGGGGGGGGGGGTACGTGTGTGTGTGTGTGTGTGTTTGTGCGTGTGTGTGTATGTGTGGGTGTGGGTGTTTGTGTGTGTGTATGTGCGGTTCAATGTGTGTGCGTGTGTGTGTGTGTGTGTGTATGTGTGTGTGTGTGCGTGTGTGGTTCTGTGTGTGTGTGTGTGTGTGTGTGTGTGTGTGTGTGTGTGTGTGTGTGTGTGTTACGATAACAACAAAACGTGTTACTTTCAGGCTATCGACAATCTTCAAGCCCCAGCACAAAGCGGAGTGGACAGACAACGTGTCGGTCAACATCGTGGAACACGGGGACCGACTCTACGCCATGACGGAAACTCCAACCATAGTTAGAGTCGACCCGGCGGAGCTGAAGGCTGCTGGCAGAGTAAGTTTTTTTTTTTATTCTCTTTTTTGGAGTTTTTTTTTTATATTTGTTTGTAACAAACATGGTAATTGTGTGTTTTCTGTTTGTACACATACTTTCTCATTTACATGCTTTAGGCAACAACAACAAAATAATATGTTTACGGTAACATAGGCCAAAAAATAGGGTCGGCAGGTCGGGATTTATTTTTAATTTTTTTTTCCTTAAAAAAACATATTTTTAAGTTATTTTGCCAAAAAACTAAGACTTTTTTTTTTCCCCAAATGCAAAAAAAAAAGTCTAGGGCCGCGCGCGAAAAAATAGGGTCGGTCGGGATACCGTAAACAGACTATTTTTTGTGGGGGGGGGCCTTACCTTAAATTAGAGACAATAAACAATTTGTTTCTAATTAATAATTGTTATCACGTGTTTATTGACTGATTAAAATTTTGGAGAAAAAACAACTAAAAAATATATATATTTTTTTATGTTTTCTTGTACAGGAAAACGTGGCGAAAACGATTGCTGTCCACATGTCCACAGCCCACCCACATTTCGACGAGCAGGGCAACATGTACAATCTGGGCACAGCTTTCAATCCCCCAAACAACTACAACATCATTCGGATCCCCCCTCCCTCTAAAGAAGGTAAATAGTGACCCTCCACCACGAAATGAGTCGCATGTCACCTCGCGCGGTTCTGCGCTAGGCTTAATATAAGTCCGGGGAGTGTCTGGTAACAGTGTGAGGGTCACCTTAGTCACAGGCTTATAACTCAAACAGTTTGTGCTCTTTTCTAAAACGGTTTTCACTACTGGATAGAGCATAAAAAACTCTTTAGGAAAATGTAAAAATATAAAAATCATGCACAGGTGACATGCGACTCATCCCGTGGTGGTGGGTCACAATTTATTATAGGTACTTCTTCGTATTCTCCTTCTGCGTTCATGGGCTGAAACTCCTTGAAATCAAATGTTCTGTGGTTGTTTCCCAAGGATAACATCCATCTCGATTTCAAGGAGATGAAATTAAATTAGTTAGATTAAATCAAATGAAGTTAGGTACTTCTTCGTCTTCTCCTTCTGCGTTCATGGGCTGAAACTCCTACGTACACTCGTGTTTTTGCATGAGTGGATTTGTATGTGTATGACCGTTTTTACCCCGCCATTTAGGCAGCCGTACGCCGCTTTCGGAGAAAAAAATTGGTATGATTTAGGGTGAACGGGATTCCAAAGGGAATGAAGACCCAAGTAGACATGCTAGAAAAGTATGGACGTGAGCTAAACTGTTGACAGGCACGTTAGTAAGAAGTTAATATCTGCAATGCCCCATCAACCTCTAGGAATCACAGATGAGAATCTTTCTCCTTTCTAAGGGGTTCCTTCTTTGGAACTCCTCCTGATACTTATTTGATATCTTCTTCTTCTTGTTTTGCGTTCATGGGCTGAAACTCCCACGTACACTTGTGTTTTTGCACGAGTGGATTGTTACGTGTATGACCGTCTTTACCTGGCCATTTAGGCAGCCACACGCCGCTTTCGGAGGAAGCATGCTGGGTATTTTCGTGTTTCTATAACCCACCTAACTCTGACATGGATAACAGGATCTTTTACGTGCGCACTTTGATATCAAAAGTTGAACAAGTTGCATCCATTGTGAAGCTGTAAACCACACCATGGCCATGGGTTAATCATTGCCTGTCTCAGAAGACTTATTGACGTTCTGACATTAATTTTTGTGAAACTTGTAAACAATATTTCCTTTCTTCCGCTTTTCCTTGCTCATCTTTAAGAAATGAGATCAACGCATTTTACAACTTTGACATACACCCATACTATCCAAATCCACCAGAGTCCATTTTAAACGATACTCATCTTCTGTTTTTCTTGTAGACAAAGATGCCCCAGTTACAACACAAGCAGAACTTGTGACCTCCTTGAAATCGAGATGGATGTTTTCCATGGGATACAACCACAGTTTCGGCATGTCACGTGACCACTTCGTCATCCTAGAACAGCCAATCACAATGAGTTCCTTCGGCTTCCTGACCAACAACTGGAGGAGCGCCGCCGCTTACGATAACTTCGTCAAACGCCCTAGCGAAGAGGTTTGTTTGTTTGTTTATTTGTTGCTTAACGTCCAGCCGACTACGCAGAGCCATATCAGGACGAAGCGAAGAGGTGAGCTGTTTGTCTGGCTGGCTGTTGGTCTGTCTGTCTGTCTGTCTGTCTGGGTTTTTTTGTTCTTGTTCGTGATGTTTTCCTTATTTAAGTTCTTGTGTTGTTGTTCTTAATCTGCTATCTCTTCTTCTTTTTTCATATATCTAATTGTAAGACTTATATAGATTATAATCTTCTTTATTCAATTTAAGAAAGAGGTGAAAGAAACTACGTGATACCGAATCGATAAACCCCTTTTAAAATAAGGTCAAATCCATCAATCAGTGTGTTTCTCTGTGTCGTTCTTTCTCCCTGCCCCTGTCTCTTGGTGTCTGTCTCTCAGCCTCTGCCTATCCGTATGTCTGTCTGTCTGACTGTCTGTCTGTCTGTCTGTCTGTCTGTCTGCCTGTCCGTATGCATGTCTGTCTGTCTGTCCGTATGTATGTCTGTCTCTGTCTCTGTCTTCCTCTCTCTATCTGTTTATCTGTCTCTCTCGCTGTCTTACTGTTTATTAAAGTGGTTGCCATACGTACGATACGACAGAAAAAAAGAGAAACAAACAAGTACAGTATATAGCTATAGGTAATGAAACAGTCTCAATGTCTCCCGCTTTACAATTGTTCAGCCAGTCAGACCAGAAACTTATTTCTATCAAGATTCAAACATGTTGCACACTTGCCTTATATTTCTGATGACAGCTGATCTTCAGACTGGTTAGCCGACAGAACAACGCAGAAACAGCCATCAAGTACCGCGCAGAACCAACCTTCACCTTCCACTTCGTCAACTGTTACGAGGACGACGAACACAAGGCCCTAGTGGTGGACTTCTGTGGCTACTCCGACCTGAACATCATTGACAACCTGTACTTGGACAATCTGGACAAGGAAGGGATTGCACACTCCGTGCCTACTTTCAGGAGATACGTCCTGCCTTTGTCTATCCGAGGGGTGAGTTAGTATGGTTTCTGGAAAGCCTCAAGTTAGTTTGACTTCGCAAAGCTAAAGTAGGGTCAGGGTTAGGGTTAGGGTTAACCCTAACTCTCTTCCACGAAGCTGGCTGCATGTATACACTGTACATTACAGGACATCACCAAAACAAAGGTACAGAACCATACAAGACTTGTGTATGACTTAGTTCCTTTTTTGTGTCAAAATGTTTGCTTCCTTGTTTACAGGCGGCTGTCGGCAAGAACTTGGTAACATTGCCCCACAGCGGTGCCACAGCCACTCTCAGACCTGACGGCACAGTATTCCTGGAAGCTGATTATATCACCAATGGTGAGTTGTGTTAACACTTACATATACATTACATTGAATCGGTTGTATAGAATATAGTCAATGTTTGTAAAGATTTTAGTCAAGCAGTATGTAAGAAATGTTAAGTCCTTTGTACTGGAAACTTGCATTCTCCCAGTAAGGTCATATATTGTACTACGTTGCAAGCCCCTGGAGCAATTTTTGATTAGTGCTTTTGTGAACAAGAAAAATTAACAAGTGGCTCTATCCCATCTCCCCCCTTTCCCCGTCGCGATATAACCTTGAACGGTTGAAAACGACGTTAAACACCAAATAAAGAAAGAAAGACATTGAATCGGTCAATGGCTTTGAGTGGATTTTGTGTCCGATATCCTGCAACGACAATGTCTTGCGGACATGTCAGTTTGCAGTCCCTATTACACTTAGGTCATATCTATGAAACCTTAATTCCCTCTTATGAATACCGCACAAATTTGTCCCGGCATTCACATCTGATAAGAGTGTAACCAAGTGCATGAACCGCTCGAGTTAACTTTGGATGTAAAGCTCGTTTAACAGGAGGGAGTAGTTTGGCTAAATAAATAGTCCTATACAAACTTCTATGTGAACTCTAAGGTTCGCAAGGAGATAAAAGCAGTCAGACCCTATCGCAATTAGCTCTCTACAACTCACAGGTGTCACGTCGTACCAACATGAAACGTAGATCTATAAATAGCTTACGCTCAAGGCCGGCAGACAACTGTGGAAAGGGGGACTACTGCGTCACCCTGTCATAAGAGCATACTCCTCCTTGAATACATACTAAAATACAGCTACTTTCTGTGAAGAGTGTCAATATCCAATTTACTGACTTCGATTCGTGAGTAACAGCAAATCAGCAAAATAATTCTGATGTTGGACAGGAAGCAGTCAGGATATTGATTTTTGGTATTTGTTTAAGTTGAGGGATGTTTCTATCCCATGTAGAAGCCTGGGCTGGGGTGCACGAACCGAAAGTGGGCGCCACCCAAACGGGAGAGAACAAACCGCGGGGTTTGATTCGTTGAAATCACAAGTGCCAGTGTCAACCAATCCAACACTGCGGGCTGCTCCCGCCGTTTGGATGGTAACTTTCTTGGGCATCTCAGCCCCGGCCACATCTGAGGTAGTGTGCGGAACTATCTAAGAGGAAAGACTGTGCCTTTTAAACGTTTGGCTTAATATGTTGCAGGCACTGTGCAAATGGAGCTACCAAAGATCAACTACGACCGAAACACCAAGAAACATCGCTACGTTTATGGAACGACCCTCTTTTCCAAGGAACCCAAGGTTAGTGTTGTTGATTTTGTATTGTTTTAGTTGTTGTTGATAGTGTTGACGCGTTAGAGAGAGAGAGAGAGAGAGAGAGAGAGAGAGAGAGAGAGAGAGAGAGAGAGAGAGAGAGAGAGACTGACTGAGCAAGAGAGAGAGAGAGAGAGAGCAACATATAGTGAAAGGAGAGAGAGAGAGAGAGAGAGAGAGAGAGAGAGAGAGAGAGAGAGAGAGAGAGAGAGAGAGAGAGAGAGAGAGAGAGAGAGAGAGAGAGAGAGAGAGAGAGACAGAGAGAGAATAATGGAGGAGGAGATTGCCGTTGGATGTTGTGATGATGATGATGGTGGTATAACATATTCCCGGAAATAGTGATCAATAAATGTTACTGGACAACAAGTATAAATCGAAATTACGTCAAAATAATACTGATTTAGGAGGACCATATAACATCCCCCCCTTCACATCTTCGATTGCGCGATTTGTCTTTCAGTCTATAAATACAAATACCACAGTATGATTTGCCTGTCAAGGAAAACATATGTTTATATTTTCATTGTTTCTTTGTTTGTATTTGATTTTTCTTCTCTTTGTTTGTTTAATATTTTCAATCGGAACATTTGGACTGTAGGGCTTTAGCGAACATTTCGGCTTCTTCTTCTACTGTTTTCCTTTTTTTTCCCGGCCATGTTGTTGCTTACTCAGACGAAAGCCGTCAAACACCAGCAGTATACAAGATGACCGCTGGTATAACTATAGCCCTGCAGAAAGCAAGGGCAATTTTCAGTGTGCGTATTAGACTCAAAAAACAAAAATGGTAGGTAATTCGAACGTTTAGTATTTGACAAAACAAAACTTGACATTAATATAACTAGTATGTCGACCCAAATGTCTGAATTAGACAGATACTAAGACTTATGAAAAAGATAATGAACTTATCTCAAGATCGTATGGCTACTCGCTTGCAAAATGCCGGCGAAGTGTAGGTATTATGTAAGGTGATGGCCTTTTCATCATTTGCTCTTATTCCAGCTGATGAAACTGGACCTAGAGACAAAGCAAGTTCTCGAATGGCAAGAGCAAGGTTACCAGGCTGGAGAACCAGTCTTCGTACCTCGCCCCGGAGGAAGTGGCGGAGAAGATGATGGTAAAGTTGGTTTCGGCTAAAATGCTGCACAATCCGTATAATCAAAGCTATCATCCATACGAGCCACACTAACTGTGACCCTGGCATTGTCGTTGAATCGCACATTGAAAGGTGTTTGTGAAAACCCTTTTTCAAGAAGTAATTTTGAAATGGGGTGCAGTAGATTGTTTCTTT
>NW_027126656.1:0-12500 GCF_037325665.1 Littorina saxatilis | reverse complement strand
CATTATGAACTTCTCGTGGATACAACTCGGTTGCAAGATACCGGCGAGGAAATTATCAACATTGATTTAATCCACGATTCTCATAAACGTTCATTATTAGTCTCATAAGTGTTTGTCTGTCTGCCAGCTTAAATGTTGACACATAAACAAAGACCGCCTCGCCTCGTCAACAACCCCCCACCCCCACCACACACCACACACACACACACACACACACACACACACACACACACACTCCCCTCCCTCCGCGCTGAACACACAATCCAGTACACAGCAAATGTAATTTGTGCGTGTTCGACAAGGCGACAGCTTGGCTGTATGTATGAGTCAACTCAGACATGAGCGTTGATGGTGGGGGTGGAGTTGTAGTTATGGCAATGGTGAACACAGACAAAAATACACTCCGGATCTCCTTTCCATTGATTGAGTAAGGGAGGTAAACCAGCTAACCATTTCGAAATAAAGGTATCTCAAGTTGCTTGCGCCAAAAGAGATCACACATCATGGCATATCACGATAACACTTGTGCCGTATAGTTGTTGTCGCTGCTACTGCAGTTGTTATAATTTTGCTGTTGTTGTTGCTGTTGTTGTTGTTGCTGTTGTTGTTGTTGTTGTTGTTGCTGTTGTTGTTGTTGTTGTTGTTGTTGTTGTTGTTGCTGTTGTTGTTGTTGTTGTTGTTGTTGTTATGCGTGTTGGTGTTGTTGTTGCTGCAGCTTTTCTTGTGAACACACACACACACACACACACACACACACACACACACACACACACACACACACGCACATACACACACACACACACACACACACACACACACACACACACACACACACACACACACACACACACACACGCACACAGCAACGACAACAACATGTGAATCAATTTGGTTGGAAAATGAGGTTACCACAGCGCGGCCTCTTTTATGAAAACTCGAATATGACGTCATCGAAAACATTTACAAAAACAATGAAACAAAAAATTACATGCACGCACGCACGAACGCACTGACTAACACAACAGTGTTGCTATAAACAGAAGGATCTTCTGGTCCAAGTGCCAAACATAATAATGCCATTACAAATGTTTACGTATACAATTCAGCACCTCTTATTGTACCTGTGTGTGTGTGTGTGTCTCTCTCTCTCTCTCTCTCTCTCTCTCTCTCTCTCTCTCTCTCTCTCTCTCTCTCTCTCTCTCTCTCTCTCTCTCTCTCTCTCTCTCTTTCTCCCCCCCCCCCGTGATCGCAAAATGTTGCTTCAGAACTCTTTGACAACATGATTAGTAATAAACTCGGTCCAAGTTTGAAATGGCAGTTCTTGTCTATCGTGTCCAGTGTGTGTGTGTGTGTGTGTGTGTGTGTGTGTGTGTGTGTGTGTGTGTGTGTGTGTGTGTGAGTGTGTGTGAGTGTGTGTGTGTGTCTTGACCTGACAGAATTGTCCGTACAGTTAGTTATTGGTTAGTGAGGATGGCAAGTGTCATTGGTTTTACTTATTTTTAGTGCCGATTATTTGTTGTTGCTGCGTGAATTATTGGTTAGTGTATGAGTTATGAGTTAGACGTATGTATATTTTTAATAATAAATCTGCTAGGCCAAAATGCAACACGCACACAAACAAAGTTTTGAAACATTTAGAATGGACCCACTAAAATGCGAACCAACATTCAGCCAAAACATGTTCCCGAGTCTGTGACCATGAAGTAAACGAAGCTGTCTGCGCCCATTTGTACCGATTCTACTTAGAGCTACTCGTTTTTCATTGACATTCGTGTCAAGCTGACACATTGCATTCGACCTCGCTGTTTGAAAGTATGGGGGCTATGCTTCTGTTGAGTGAAGGTCAGTGACTTCAATGACATCATTTGTTCAGTCAATACAATGTACAGTCGTGTGAGACCTCGTCTTGTCAAATGATCAATCAGTTCATACAAAGCAATATTATATTTGACTATTATTCAGCCAGCTATGACTCACAGTCACACATGAATGCCTTCAGAGGTATTGGTACAGCTTTCTTTAACAGCTAGATTGATTGGCCAACCACAAAATCCCAGACTAACAAGCCAATAGCGGCGGGTTAAACCCGATCGTGTCTGAACATGGCTGTCGTGTTTTGTGGGAAAATCCAACCCGCTAAGGCCTAAAAAAAAAATAGGTGTGGTTACGGTAACCCGACCTACCCTATTTTTTGGGGCCGACCCTATAACTTTTTATTACATTTGTCAAAAAAATACACAAAAAAACAAGTAAACGAGTGCAGAAAACGCAATGAAAGCGAAAGCGCCCGAGTCGCACACTTATTTCCCTGTCAAGTAGGTTTAATTTGTACACATTAGAAAAAAAAGTAAAAACAAAAAAAAAAGTGATTGCCTACCTACCTACCCTATTTTTTGGGGCTATGTTACCGTAACCACACCTATTATTTTTTTTGGCCTAAACAGTTCTTGGTTCGTGTGATTTAGTTTTGTTTAACTTCTGCCAGCTGTCAACTGCACGATGTCAGGGGCGGATCAGTTGCTTTGTAAGGGGGGGTGCACTTTCAATCGAAAGTGAATGTGATGGGCGCGAAGCGCCCGAATTTGCTAGGGGGGTCCGGGGGTATGCCCCTCCGGAAAATTGTTTGGCCCAAAGAAGCAAAATGGTGCCATCTGGTGCCATTTGAACTTAGAAATGGTCATAGAATCAGCTTTCCAAATTTTTGTTTTGTTTGGGGGGGGGGGGGGGGGGGGGGCACGTGCCCCCTGTGCCCCCCCCCCCCCTCGTCCGCCCCTGGATGTCGTTCGAAAAACAAATGTTGCCTGATCTGATGAAAGGGAGTTGATTTGAGCGAGTTGGGGCGTGCCAGTGTTTGTGTGTCACATGGTTTAAAGGCTCGTAGTGGTGGAGAGGGAGGGGGAGCTTCTTTTACTTCATTAATCATTGGTATAAAAACAACATGTACCAACATGTTCTGTGTCCCCAAAAATTGAACGACCCCCAAGCAACTGAGTGGCGTCCCCTGATGTCAAACGACTCAAAGTGACACGTTCGTTCCCTCATTCGCAAAAAAAATAATGTAGGCTACCTGCATTCATCTGGGAGGTTGTTACTATGATTACATGGTAAGAGTGTTTTGAAGCCTTCGCGTATTCTGTTTACATCGTAGTTGTCTTGAAATACGTTGTAAAACGTTTCAAAACTAATTTCATCTTATTCTCCATCATTTTCTGATTCCAAAAACATATAAATATGTTACATTTGGATTAAAAACCAGCTCTGAAAATCAAATATATGAAAATAATGATAACAATTAAATGTCCGGAATCCCTTTAAAAACAACTTCTTCTTATTCCTTGTCGGAACCTGGTTCCAAAAACATTACCCGCTATTACGAGCTAGTCGTGTGACAGAGAGTTTTCTTGCACACGAGACTGTAGATGTTTCACGACGGCTTTAGCCGGAGTGAAACAGCAGCAGTCGAGTGTGCAAGAAAACTCTCTGTCACGACTAGCTCGTAATGGCGATTATGTCTCACAGCATAGGCATAGAAAGATATAAATGAGTTTTTGGGGACGAAATAACAGGCACAAAACCAGACTGACAACACAATTGCCTTTTCACACATACCGTGCACACGCATGCGCGCAAAAGATAGATCCAATTCGTTTCGTGTCTTTTTCTGGTTGAATGCATTTAACAAAGTATCAACCAACGTTTCTGAATCTTTCAATGAAAAAAACAAACTTTTTTTTTAACCAAACAGCACAAACCAACGAAAGCTAAACACACAAACACACGCGCGCACTAACACAGATTGAATGCAAAGCGCGAACGAACACGGAGGATTTTTGTAGGTCAGGTCGTGGGAAAGTCCACCCGAAATGTTCCACAGGGGAACTGGTTGTGTTTGGATTGTTCTTTTTCTCACAGTGATGTTGATGTTGTTTACAGTGCAGTTTTGAAAGAATATTTTCCGAATTTGGGGCACACTTTCGTCTTTCGGTTCGTTTATCTTGTCGAAGTAATATTCGAGTGTTTCTAAATCCAAACCTTCCATCACCGCTGGTGCAGATTAGACCTGCCTGACTGTCTGCGTGCGTGTTAGAGCTGAAGACGAAGCCTCAATCGCCAAAGCGTCACCCATCTGTAGGTTCTCATCATCGGATGTACGTTGATACGTGGTAAGATCCGCACGGAACTGTCTATGCAACTTTTCCTAGTCACAGGTGTAAGGTTCGATCTTTTCTTTGCAATTTCGTCCTCTGTGTACGTAGCAAAACGTTTCACCATTTTTGGTTTTCGTTGCAGACGACGATAGTGAAAGTAGTACCTATTGTTTTGTTTTGACCTTTCGTATTCAGGGTTCTTCATTGACCGTGTCGTGTAAGTGGAAAGTTGACGAAGCTTTTGAAAACAGAAATTGAATGAAGAAGAAAATGTGGCTTTCAGTTATATACAGGAGAACGGGGTTGGTGTTATTCTTTTACCGTCAAACACTTAGTACACAGATAAAACGTGATTGACTGACCAAGGCCTGTTGGCACACTATTCAGAATGCACAACAAAATGTAACAACGCTTTGATACCCATTTTTCTACGTTCGTGATCACTTCAAATGAATACTGAAAACATAAGTGTTTAAGGTAGTGACTGAATGTATGTAAAGGTAAAAAATTTCAGAAATAAATGCATAATCAAAATAATTGATTTCGGCATCAAAGCGTGTAACATACAATCTTGCACACGTTTGCTTTAGTAGTGGCAAAGAAGGAATGCGTGTGACATATAGATATGATATCGCGACGTTGTTCGTTTATCTGTCTTTTTGTTTACCTGTATGTATGGATGTGTGTGTGTGTGTAGGTGGTTTTACCGACAAATGGGGACGATTGTCACTGGAGAGCAGTCAAATGGGGACGCTTCCGACAAACGGGGACGTCCCCATTTGTCGGCCCGTGCGACCCCATTTGACTGGATTTGAGCAGATTGAGCGACCCCATTTGACTGCTTCCTAGCATCCCTGTGGACAAACGGACTGGATTTTCACACAGATTCATACACATATTTTAGCTCTGCACTTTTTGGTCTGCTCAACTAAACCATGTGATTTTTATCATGTGACTTCAAATGACTTTACAGTAACTGCTTTCATCAGAATTCAGTTTCTATTCAAATGCAGTCAAACTAAAACATTTATTTGAATTAAAAAAAAAAAAAAGTTATTGCATTTAATATATTTTATTCAGAATATTTTGAAAGAGTTCTGATTATTTGATCACGGTTTTTTTTGTATTAAAACAAAAACAAACACAGAAACATATACATTCCTGTAAAAAAAAAAATGATTACAATTATTTTGTTATGAGATTTATTTTAGGTTAATTCGAAGTGTTGTGTCTTTGTCATTTGTTGGTTTGTGCAGTGCAGTTGTTTTGTCAGTGATTCTTCTCTTCATTTGTTCTATCGTCTTTCTTCTTCTTTTTTGTGTGTGTATTTTTGTGTTTTTGTGCCTGAAGAAGACCCTTAGGTCGAAACGTCGCTGTTATTCGTTCCGTGTTCGTCATTTTAACGTGAGTACATTGCTTTTTGGTCTCTTTATTGTTCCCTCTCACGTCCAGTCGCCATTGTTTAATACATGTTTTAATGTGTTTTGTATAATCCGGAAGCAGGAGTTTAAAACCTATGTATATATTAAGGGAAAAGTCTGGGTTGTGGCACTCGATCACTAGGTGGGGCACTGCCCTTCGCTCCCTGTTACCCGAGTTCCAATCCTCGTGGTAAGGCGTCCGCCCCGTGATCGGGAGGTCGTGGGTTCGAACCCCGGCCGGGTCATACCTAAGACTTTAAAATTGGCAATCTAGTGGCTGCTCCGCCTGGCGTCTGGCATTATGGGGTTAGTGCTAGGACTGGTTGGTCAGGTGTCAGAATAATGTGACTGGGTGAGACATGAAGCCTGTGCTGCGACTTCTGTCTTGTGTGTGGCGCACGTTATATGTCAAAAGCAGCACCGCCCTGATATGGCCCTTCGTGGTCGGCTGGGCGTTAAGCAAACAAACAAACAAACCCGAGTGCCAACAACAATAGGATGAGCATCAGAAGCGAAGATAAAGAGGGAATTTTTTTCTCTGCGCGCGCGCCAGCAAGCAGGATGTCTCAGAACTGAAGCGGTAATAGTATGATCTAATTACAGGCGATGGGTTTATGGGTCACGTGATTATATATATGAAGTCTTCTATCGCGCGCGTATCTCCAGACTCGGACTCAAGGCGCAGGAATCTATTTATGCCGTGTGAGATGGAATTTTTTACACAATACATCATGCATTCACATCGACCAGCAGATCGCAGCCATTTCGGCGCATATCCTACTTTTCACGGCCTATTATTCCAAGTCACACGGGTATTTTGGTGGACATTGTTTTATCTATGCCTATACAATTTTGCCAGGAAAGACCCTTTTGTCAATCGTGGGATCTTTAACGTGCACACCCCAATGTAGTGTACACGAAGGGACCTCGGTTTTTCGTCTCATCCGAAAGACTAGCACTTGAACCCACCACCTAGGTTAGGAAAGGGGGGAGAAAATTGCTAACGCCCTGACCCAGAGTCGAACTCGCAACCTCTCGCTTCCGAGCGCAAGTGCGTTACCACTCGGCCACCCAGTCCACGTGATGTGGGGGCGGAGCCAAACATTGGTTGATACTTACTGTGTTGACATTAGTTCATTGGCCCCGCCCCAACATCATATGACTTACTAATCCATGGGCTATCATTGGTTCATGTTTTTGGCGCTAAACTATCTGACAGGTAAAGAACTATTTTGATGTGACACGTTATTACTTGGTGCAAATACGCGCAGTGTTTAAAACCACTTGGCGGACAGAACTGTGCATTCTCACAATTCAACACTTACTACATCCATAATAACCACACCGTTGATCAATCGCTGAGAAATGGCACAAATGACAGTTGGGGAAAACATTCAGAAGTTGGAATGATCTTACTGAACGGCTGGCAGACTTTTCCAGAAAGAACGATTTGGTGTACGTGGTCAAATACAGTCGTGCTGTTCAACTTGCGAACAAGAATTCAAAACAGCCCTTTCCAGACGAACTGAAGTATGCATACGCAAAACTTGTGTGCAAGTACTCAGGAAAAGGACGACTCACAGGCCGAGGTGCGAAGAGGAGCAATGGGTAAGCGGATTAATATTTAGTTGCTATACTTCTTATGCGTTCTTGTCACAGATAGTAACTCGTATGAATGTTTAATTTTAATATTATTATTATTTTTTTTTTAGGTTTACAATGTTTCAACATTCATTCCAGTATCGACTGACATTTTAACGAGTGCGGAAAGTCTGTCTGTCTGTCTGTCTGTCTGTCTGTCTGTCTGTCTGTCTGTCTGTCTCTGTCTCTGTCTCTCTCTCTCTCTCTCTCTCTCTCTCTCTCTCTCTCTCTCTCTCTGCGCGCACTTCTTCTTCTTCTTCTTTGTCGGACAGATTTTTCACACAAATGACCAGGAAACCAGATTACGTAAGCCGTGTCAGCTGTACCCTTTGTAAAAGTCAGCGTAGCTCGAGAACGGCATTGAAATATTTTCGGTGTTCTTTACCTTGCCCAAGAAGCAGAGCATAAGAGTATACGTCACACACTCGAGTCAAGGACGTCGTAAAATGGCCCTCGGTCAAGTTTTCACCGAGAACCATTTTATGATGTCCTTAACAATTATGTGTTAGTCGGCTTAGAATATGCGGGCAGGTTTCAAAGTTTTGATCCATTCGATTATCTCAACAGACATCCTTTGATTGTAAAGTTGAATGCGGGCACATGATGGTTGAAAATACTTAACTTGAAAGTTTCCCGCTGTGGTAGATTTTTATGGTGGTTGTCACACAGGCAGCGACGGCTTTACTGGTCGGACCCAGTTGTGCGTTACCTCGCTTTTGCCTTTAATGACTGACTGACTGGCTGACTTTGGGGATTAACGTCCTCTGAGGTAACTAGGATCTATTTGGGAACATTTACCGTGATACTGTAAGAGGAGCAAGAAAAGA
Organism: Littorina saxatilis; assembly: GCF_037325665.1. NCBI lineage: Eukaryota > Metazoa > Mollusca > Gastropoda > Littorinimorpha > Littorinidae > Littorina > Littorina saxatilis. The sequence continues at coordinate 4,463 of NW_027126656.1, read as the reverse complement.
AAAGAAAAATGATGATGATGATGATGATGATGATGATGATGATGATGATGATGATGATGATGATGATGATGATGATGATGATGATGATAGAAAGAGAGAAAGAAAGAGAATAGTGAGATAGAGGGGAGAGAGAGAAAAAGAGAGAGGGGGAGAGAGAGGGAGAGAGGGAGAGAGAGAGAGAGAGAGAGAGAGAGAGAGAGAGAGAGAGAGAGAGAGAGAGAGAGAGAGAGAGAGAGAGAGAGATTTAGAACAGACTCCAGACGATGGGAAATGCTGTAAAGATACATTTGACGTAAAGCGAGTGACGCAATTTCACTAGATTTTTTCGAACTTTGATCATTTAGATTCCAAGTGAGCGGGTCGGCATTGCACACTCAGAGGATGGGCGGTGCTTTGCTATTCCGTGAAGCACCCACCGACAAAACTAGCTTTTCTGTACTTTTTTTTTAGATAAAGAGAGTATTATCTCGCAGCATTTGAAGTGTCATTCTTTAGAATAAATCACGTTGGTATTGTTGATTTAAATTTGTACTTTGTCTTGTCAATGTTTTGCTTGATAAACAAAAAGGGTCCCTGCTTGAACGTTATAACATTTAGAGGGTCACCTAGAATCCGTCCTGATTGGTCAAAAAGCCATATGAGGCACTGAACTGGTACTAAAATAAAATAATGTGCTGACAAATTTAAGCTTCTTTTTTAATACAGTAACAGGATAGATTTCTCCCCCGAAAACTACAGAAAATTGGCCATTTTGACCTCCATAATGTAACATCTTACAAGTAAGTGTAGTTGGACCTGTCTTTAACGACAGTTTGAAACGAGTTGTTATCGCAATTAAAGAAAGCCGCCGTTGGCTACTCGGGTGGTGTCTTATCGCTTTCAAGAGTATGTCAAGAGGTGTGTATGGGGTGCGCTCAAGCGCAGAAGACAACGTGATTGCATTCGGCTAACTCAGAGCCGTCCCGCCCGGCTGGTACGTTTAGCAGTCGGTATAACGAGATGGTAGTGTATGAATTTTATTTATTGGTGATGTAGAGATAGTACAATGTCATTAAAAAAAATAAATTCAAAACAAACATGAGTTTAAAGGTTGTGAAAGACAGGTTGTGAACGTTAGTTTGACCGAAACTGGCAGCCGCAAACACATAATAACAAACAATCAATATTATGATAGATTCTGGATAAATAATGTATTATAATGTGCATCTTGTAGGTGATTGTGCTTTTAATAATTTTCAGATTTGTTTTCCCTGTTAATGCTGATGCCACAGTACTAGTTGATTTTTATAGGGAGAAAATGGTTTTGTTTTAAAATGTTCATTATGTACATTGCTTTGTAATTTTGTTAACACATTAATTTTGTGAAACGCCCAGAACCATGTCAGGATTTGCAATACATAACAAAACTTTATTATTGTTTTATCTTTTTATATTTAGTCAAGTTTTGACTAAATATTTTAACATCGAGGGGGAATCGAAACGAGGGTCGTGGTGTATGTGCGTGTGTGCATGTGTGTGTGTGTGTAGAGCGATTCAGACTAAACTACTGGACCGATCTTTATGAAATTTGACATGAGAGTTCCTGGGTATGAAATCCCCGAACGTTTTTTTCATTTTTTTGATAAATGTCTCTGATGACGTCATATCCGGCTTTTTGTGAAAGTTGAGGCGGCACTGCCACGCCCTCATTTTTCAACCAAATTGGTTGACATTTTGGTCAAGTAATCTTCGACCAAGCCCGGACTTCGGTATTGCATTTCAGCTTGGTGGCTTAAAAATTAATTAATGACTTTGGTCATTAAAAATCGGAAAATTGTAAAAAAAAATAAAAATGTATAAAACGATCCAAATTAACGTTCATCTTATTTTCCATCATTTGCTGATTCCAAAAACATATAAATATGTTATATTCGGATTAAAAACAAGCTCTGAAAAATAAATATATAAGAATTATTATCAAAATTAAATTGTCCAAATCAATTTAAAAATACTTTCATCTTATTCCTTGTCGGTTCCTGATTCCAAAAACATATAGATATGATATGTTTGGATTAAAAACACGCTCAGAAAGTTAAAACAAAGAGAGGTACAGAAAAGCGTGCTATCTTTCTTAGCGCAACTACTACCCCGCTCTTCTTGTCAATTTCACTGCCTTTGCCATGAGCGGTGGACTGACGATGCTACGAGTATACGGTCTTGCTGAAAAATGGCATTGCGTTTAGTTTCATTCTGTGAGTTCGACAGCTACTTGACTAAATATTGTATTTTCGCCTTACGCGACTTGTTTATGATTACTATTACCATTATCAGTATATAAGAGGGACCACGGTTATACCGAAACTGCAATTTAAACAAAATTAATGTCGAAGAAATCAAAAATACATCGAACACATTTCACGCTTTGATTTAACTTATGTTTCCAGCTCGTCACAGACACAGCCTAAGTGCGAAGGCCTGTCTTGACGCAGAAACGCTTTTGGTGTTCTAGTCGCTTCACACTTTAAGTCAAGTGTCATTCAGTCCGTCTCTCACAATATCACACCTATCCGCGAAAATAGGCAATAGGCCATGATGGGCCATATGTCAGGGAACAGAAGTAGCTCGCTGACTGTCTGATTTTTTTCCCGAGATTTTATTACCTCTCTGGGCCATAAGATGTGGACTACCTTGGGATGGGACAATAAAGTAATGAGAGAGAAAAATCTAATATATTCCTTGACTTTGGGGTAGCGCGACTCTGTTGCAGCTAACTTTCATGTGGGAGAAATAGGCCCTGTCGGAGAACAGAAGTAGCTCGCTGAGTGTCTGATTTTTTCCGAGCTTTTATTACCTCTCTGGGCCATACGATGTGGACTACCTTGTGGTTTGTTTGTTGTTTGTTACGTGTAAGGATTACCCACATGACAAGCAAACAATACATAATTCGTTTGATCTTATCGAGGTTATCGTTCCGAATAAGTTGTTGTATATACTGTAAACATTCCACTTTTAAACACATTTTTAAAACACCTGTTGTGAACACTGAATGAATTACTCTTTTACAAAAATAACACATGAATAACACACACTAAATAATGTTTACCATTTGTGCTACTTTTACCAGTTGAATTAAACAAACTTCACCAACAAAGTATTGCGACAAATTACGCACCCGAATTAAGGCATTAATTCCCATGTCATTTTGTTCAATTTGTCTATGCTACTACCCGTAGTACATGTAGTATGTAGTCAAAATAGTCGGAAAGTTTCAAAGCAAACTAACAAGTCCTTGCTGACATACAGCGCTTTTTCGCATAATGCCCCTCGTAATTAACGCAAAAAACTCCCGTTTTTGACCGCACATACGATCGACACCTGCATCAGAAGGAATAGCATAGAACACAAAATATGCGAGCGTGTGAATCCGTGATTTGTAAAAATGTAAAACAATCGCCCCGCGATTTACAAATCACGTAAATGCGCCGGATATTTTCTTGTCATCTCCAAAGTCAAGGGATCTATTAAATGTTTTCAATAAGGAATCAGAAAGGCCATATACATTCCGCTCCGCGCATATCTATTAAAATCCTTCGGCAACAAATTATTGCGACAAATTACGCACCCAAATTAAGGCATTAATTCCTATGTCATTTCGTTCAATTTGTCTATGTACTACCCGTAGTAGCTTACATGTAGTATGTAGGCAAAATATTCGGAAAGTTTCAAAGCAAACTAACAAGTCCTTGCTGACATACAGCGCTTTTTGGCATAATGCCCTTAGTAATTGACGCAAAAACTCCTGTTTTTGATCATAAATGCGATCGACACCTGCATCAGAAGGAATCCCGTCGCGATATAACCTTCGTGGTTGAAAACGACGTTAAACACCAAATAAAGAAAGAATCAGAAGGAATAGCATAGAAGACGTAATATGCGAGCGTGTTAACCCGTGATTCGTAAAAATGTAAAACAATCGCCCCGCGGTTTACAAATCACGTAAATACGCCCGATATTTTCTTGTCATCTCCAAATTAAGTCAAGGGATCTATTAAATGTTTTGATTCTTATTTCATTACTTTTTTGTCCCATCGCTGGGATATTCGGGTCAATTCCCCCCAATGGAAGGCTAGCAGGAACAAAGTCGCGCTTCCTCCAAATCAGGGGATCTATCAGATGTTTTTATATTTAGTCAAGTTTTGACTAAATATTTTAAAATCGAGGGGGAATCGAAACGAGGGTCGTGGTGTATGTGCGTGCGTGCGTGTGTGTGTGTGTGTGTGTAGAGCGATTCAGACTAAACTACTGGACCGATCTTTATGAAATTTGACATGAGAGTTCCTGGGTATGAAATCCCCGAACGTTTTTTTCATTTTTTTGATAAATGTCTTTGATGACGTCATATCCGGCTTTTCGTGAAAGTTGAGGCGGCACTGTCACGCCCTCATTTTTCAACCAAATTGGTTCAAATTTTGGTCAAGTAATCT
>NW_027126655.1:0-4749 GCF_037325665.1 Littorina saxatilis | reverse complement strand
GGTAGCTTTCGTCTCGTGTCAACTGTATCTATTGCTGTATTTTATCATTGCTGGGTCGCTTTCTCGCGGTGGGAAAGTAACCATGCAGGTGTGTCATGTTATTGTTGTGTTTTTTATCTTCATGTTTTAAAATTATCTCCACAACTTATAAAGTATACTTTTACACTAGAATTATGTTTAAACAAATTAAGTATGTATGTTTAATACTATTCTTATGAAGTTTTTTTACAACTATTTAGAATAGAACAGGATGGATGTTTTGAATGTCAATCACTGGGAGCAGTCAGAAGAGTAAGAATTCTGTTTTTGTTCTCACTATCATCTGCTTATGAAGATCATGATGTTGTTCTATTGCTTAGTCAGTCCTAGAAATAATGTCCTAGACCTGTCTTACCTTGCTGTTATCAGTATTTTTGCCCTCTTTCATTACGATGCTATGGTATTTCTGTGGGTCTCCACATGTGTTTGTTTATAAGGCGGAAGTGACCTCCCCTTGTACACAATAGGCCCTCAGAGGAAGCCTACGGACAGACTAGAATAGAACATGCACATAACACAGAATGTCTGCACAGCACACACACACACACAGCAATACAGCACACCGTCTTGTACCTCCTTCTGCCCTGCCGAAGTCGGGGTATCCTTTTTAATCCACCGAACAATTAATATCCACAGCCATGTGTGTCTCCTGCCTCCGAACACACACGCTACAGAGCTCGACTCGATGTGCGCAGTTTCGTATAAAAATTATTTTCCAAATTTCCCCACTGTGTTTTATAAAATAATCATATTATGAAAGCACATACATTCTTATCTTAGTTGTTATGTATTCATTGTTAGTAAACATCGGCATTATTCATGTTTTACTTTAAACGCAATCATTGTTATTTATAGATCACAGGCACCTGATGTAAGTAGGTCACACACGTGTAAATGTTGTGCCCAGTCCTTGTTTTTGTTTCTGTTATTATTTTAGTTAGCAGGTCTAGTTGAGCACGTATTAAGTATCATGTACCCACTACTAGTCATTGTGCATTTTAGTTAATGGACTGATGATGTCATTTGTATGGAGTCGACGCACGTGCGAGGATATGTATGTGTGGGAGGGGGGGGGGCGCGGGAGATGGAAGCTTGCTGTATGTTATGTAATGTATATATTGTGTGTGATACGTGGAAATGTGATACTATTTATTTGCATGTATGATACAGGTACAAATGTGATAATTGTAGGCTTATACTAATGATTACTGTGTGTGATACATGAAATGTGATATGAATGCTGTTTTTATATGTTATACTCTTACTTTCTCCCAAGCGCAAGACAAATTCTTCCATGAAAATTGAAGCCAATAAAATTTGAGTTGAGTTGAGTTGAGTCTCCAGTATCTGTGTACGTGTTCAGATGTTATCAGCCACCTGCACCTCTGGCAGAATGTCCGAGCTGCTGACACGGGGTTGGGACATGGATGCCGTCTCTGAGCTTGAGCAAATGAAGTTGACCCATGCCTGATGTTTTATGCTAGTTATGTTACCTTTCAATAGGGTTTTGAATTTGAACTCTCATTGACAATGCATCAAAATCATCCTGCTTTAGAAACGCCAAGCATTCTTGTGTGAAGATAAACCAACGGAAGCTATTCTTCTCCGCTTTCCTTCCCCGTTTCTCCTACGGCATTAACCCTCTCCCTTTGAAAACTGTTCAGCCAAATGTATTCTTCGCCGAGACCCCCCCCCCCCCCTTCCTACGCCGTTTTCTTTGTTCATTGTGCTGCAAGCACATGCAGTACGTGAGTGTACAGTCATAGGAAGGGGACCCCTTTGGTGAAGTAGGTCAAATGTATTGCAATTTCTTCGCGCAATGTGTTGCCATGCATTGATATCGTAATTAAACTGTCATCGCGCAGCAGAAAGTAAGCAGTAAATGAAAATTACAGTTAATTACAATTAATGTTGTTGTTGCAAACCTCGAATAATTGCGAACAATACGGGCAATGATTAATTAAGAGAATAAGTTGTCATTAGCGCGTGATTTTTTGTTTATGTTCTACATGGATGATTCAGAATCTTTGTTTAAATAGACCCTATCTGTATTCCAAGCTATCGCAAATTTCAAAGCATGACAAAACATGCGGTACAGCTATCACACGCGAGTTGCGTCGACCGCCGAGGGACGTAGTTCTCGCGAAGTTCGAAGCATAACAAAGAGCATGTCTCGCGGACAATTTGCGAACGCTGCTCAGGTATCGAAAAGGTCTATTTCGTGTTGTGTAACTCGATGTCATGGTTAAAGCTACCTATACCTCCCTGTGCGCGCAATCGTGTTGACCAACATAGATAGAGGCTTTTACATGGTACAAGAGGCATCCCTCAACTTGCATGGGCGCACACCAAAAACAAGTCGCGTAAGGCGAAATTACTACATTTAGTCAAGCTGTGGAACTCACAGAATGAAACTGAACGTAGTCCGCCGCTAGTGCAAAAGGCAGTGAAAATGACGAGCCTGTTTGGCGCGGTAGCGGTTGCGCTGTGCTTCATAGCACGCTTTACTGTACCTCTCTTCGTTTAAACTTTCTGAGCGTGTTTTTAATCCAAACATATCATATATATATTTTTTGGAATCAGGAACTGACAAGGAATAAGATGAAAGTGTTTTTAAATTGATTTCGAAAATTTAATTTTGATCATAATTTTTATATTTTTAATTTTCAGATCTTGTTTTTAACCCAAATATAACATAATTACATGTTTTTGGAATCAGGAAATGATGAAGAATAAGATGAACGTAAATTTGGATCGTTTTATAATTATATATATATTTTTTTTTTTACAATTTTCTGATTTTTAATGACCAAAGTCATTAATTAATTAATTTTTGAGCCACCAAGCTGAAATGCAATACCGAAGTCCGGCCGTCGTCGAAGATTGCTTGGCCAAAATTTCAATCAATTTGATTGAAAAATGAGGAAGTGACAGTGCCGCCTCAACTTTTACAAAAAGCCGGATATGACGTCATCAAAAGTATTTATCGAAAAAAAGAAAAAAACATCCGGGGATATCATACCCAGGAACTCTCATGTCAAATTTCATAAAGATCGGTCCAGTAGTTTGGTCTGAATCGCTCTACACACACACACGCACAGACAGACAGACAGACAGACAGACAGACACACACACACACACACACACACACACACACACACACACACACACACACACACATATACACCACAACCCTCGTCTCGATTCCCCCCTCTACGTTAAAACATTTAGTCAAAACTTGACTAAATGCAATGAAAAACCTTTGTACTGTATGTGCGCACAGGGAATTGTGTGATGAACTACTCACGCACACACTTTGTGTGGGCTTTTAGGGGCATCAGTTCATGACAAATTCCAACTGACCACAGCAAACAGTCAGGGTGTTGGTATTTTGGCCGTATGTGACCAAGTGGAGGGATGGTCTTATGACATGACAAAGCCTTGCCTGATCCGAGACGATGAGCCCAACTGTTTTTATGAGAAGGAGTGTGCCTTCAGCGATTATCACAGACATGTCGAGGTTTTGCATAGAACGTACGGGAGCATTAGGCCAAACCAAAATATATGTTTGTTTAGGGTAACCCGACCGACCCTATTTTTTTCCCGCCGACTCTAACACTTTTTTTTTCATTTCTAAAAAAAAATCCAAAAAAACATAACATCTGGCTATAAAAAAAAAATTTAAAAAAAAAAGCCGACCTACCGACCCTATTTTTGTTGGTCATGTTACCCTAAACCAACATATATTTTTGTTTGGCCTCATATTATTTTGTGGATACCCGTGTATGGCTCTTTTTATGTCAGCTGTTTGCTACTGTTATCTCATTTGTTAAAAATGCTCTAATAATTCCGAAATGTGCAGACGACAATGAACAGCATATGATGTCATTGGCATGTGAGCGTGTGTGTGCCGGGGTGAGTCACCGTATTTGTTATATAGAACTTGATGCCGTTGTTATCCCCACCTGCTGCTGTTTAGCACGCACACAATAATGGGAAATAACTCTTTTGTTTCATGGGCCCCAAACGAGTGGACTCCTGTCTTTTAAATAGCTTGCTTACAATTTGGGGCATTATTGAGTTACCGAAGCAGCTTCTGCTCAACGAACAACAAGTCGCGTAAGGCGAAAATACAATATTTAGTCAAGTAGCTGTCGAACTCACAGAATGAAACTGAACGCAATGCCATTTTTGAGCAAGACCGTATACTCGTAGCATCGTCAGTCCACCGCTCATGGCAAAGGCAGTGAAATTGACAAGAAGAGCGGGGTAGTAGTTGCGCTAAGAAGGATAGCACGCTTTTCTGTACCTCTCTTCGTTTTAACTTTCTGAGCGTGTTTTTAATCCAAACATATCATATCTATATGTTTTTGGAATCAGGAACCGACAAGGAATAAGATGAAAGTGTTTTTAAATTGATTTGGACAATTTAATTTTGATAATAATTTTTATATATTTAATTTTCAGAGCTTGTTTTTAATCCGAATATAACATATTTATATGTTTTTGGAATCAGCAAATGATGGAGAATAAGATAAACGTAAATTGGGATCGTTTTATAAAAGAAATATTTTTTTTACAATTTTCCGATTTTTAATGACCAAAGTCATTAATTAATTTTTAAGCCACCAAGCTGAAATGCAATACCGAAGTCCGGGCTTCGTCGAAGATTACTTGACCAAAATTTCAACCAATTTGGTTGAAAAATGG
>NW_027126654.1:0-10000 GCF_037325665.1 Littorina saxatilis | reverse complement strand
TTGTTTTTAATCCAAATATAACATATTTATATTTTTTTGGAATCAGAAAATGATGAAGAATAAGATAAACGTAAATTTGGATCGTTTTATAAAAATTTTTTTTTTTACAATTTTCAGATTTTTAATGACCAAAGTCATTAATTAATTTTTAATCCACCAAGCTGAAATGCAATACCGAAGTCCGGCCTTCGTCGAAGATTGCTTGGCCAAAATGTCAATCAATTTGATTCAAAAATGAGGGTGTGACAGTGCCGCCTCAACTTTTACAAAAAGCCGGATATGACGTCATCAAAGGTATTTATCGAGAAAAAAAGAACAAAACGTCCGGGGATATCATTCCCAGGAACTCTCATGTAAAATTTCATAAAGATCGGTCCAGTAGTTTGGTCTGAATCGCTCTACACACACACACGCACAGACGGACACACACACACACACACACACACACACATACACCACGACCCTTGTCTCGATTCCCCCTCTATGTTAAAACATTTAGTCAAAACTTGACTAAATGTAAAAAACAAAGAAAGAAAGAAAGAAAAAAAGAACAAGTCGCGTAAGGCGAAAATACAATATTTAGTCAAGTAGCTGTCGAACTCACAGAATGAAACTGAACGCAACGCAACGCAGCAAGACCGTATACTCGTAGCATCGTCACTCCACCGCCCGTGGCAAAGGCAGTGCCCGTGGAATTGACAAGAAGAGCGGGGTATTCGTTGCGCTAAGAAGGATAGCACGCTTTTCTGTACCTCTCTTCGTTTTAACTTTCTGAGCGTGTTTTTAATCCACACATATCATATCTATATATTTTTGGAATCAGGAACCGACAAGGAATAAGATGAAAGTGTTTTTAAATTGATTTCGAAAAAAAAAATTTTATAATAATTTTTATATATTTAATTTTCAGAGCTTGTTTTTAATCCGAATATAACATATTTATATGTTTTTGGAATCAGCAAATGATGGAGAATACGATAAACGTAAATTTGGATCGTTTTATAAATTTTTATTTTTTTTTACAATTTTCAGATTTTTAATGACCAAAGTCATTAATTACTTTTTAAGCCACCAAGCTGAAATGCAATACCGAACCCCGGGCTTCGTCGAAGATTACTTGACCAAAATTTCAACCAATTTGGTTGAAAAATGAGGGCGTGACAGTGCCGCCTCAACTTTCACGAAAAGCCGGATATGACGTCATCAAAGACATTTATCAAAAAAATGAAAAAAACGTTCGGGGATTTCATACCCAGGAACTCTCATGTCAAATTTCATAAAGATCGGTCCAGTAGTTTAGTCTGAATCGCTCTACACACACACACACACACACACACACACACGCACACATACACCACGACCCTCGTTTCGATTCCCCCTCGATGTTAAAATATTTAGTCAAAACTTGACTAAATATAAAAAGGAACATTTGGAGATCATCTGTCATAAACATGTATCGGTTACTTGTCTAGGAATCGCCCTGCACGCAAACACGCAAACACACACACACACACACACACACACACACACACACACACACACTCACACACACACACACACACACACACACACACACACACACACACACACACACACACACACACACCCCGCTCTCGTCTCGATTTCTCGCACGACAACAACTTGTGACAATGACAACGACAAGAACAATGTATAACTGTTTGGGGTTGGGGTTCACGTGGAGGGGGGTGGGGGTGGAGGGGAGAGGGGGAGGGGGGAGGGGAGCAAAGTGGAAACACGACAGGAGTCGCGATTACTTTCGGTCGAGCGGAGTATCAGTTCCTATATACACGTTGACGATGACTTATAATTCAGATTAGGGGGCTCGGTAGCTTAGTTGGTAGAGCACTGGACTTGTGATCGGTCGCAGGTTTGAATTCGGGCCGGGACGGTTACGGGTCAACTAAATGTGCAGACCTAGAGACGGAAGCCATATCCTTCCCCCGTGTCACCACAATGGCACGTAAAAGATCTTGGTCATTCTGCCATAAGTGCAGATGGCTGATACCACCTTAACACGCATACACTTGAGTATCTCGAATCATATAACCCATATATAAAGAGGCGAAATATTTAGCTTGTAGGACATAAACCATTATCTCTTTCCTTTAATTCAGATTCAAATCTTACGCGTCACATCAAGTACTTAGCTCCTATTGGTACCATGCACCATGCTCTACTGTCTCGAAAGATAATAAAGCTGACACTCAACTTACGTGGCGAACATTATACATTTTCATACGATCGGGTCGTATGACATTTATTTTAGGGTGATACAGTGGAACCCCCCTTTTAAGGCACCCACATTTAAGACTCCCTCCTTTTTCTCGGACTCTCTGTTCTTAACCTCTGTTCAATTACCCCCAGTTTAAGACCCCCTCCTTTTTAAGACCGATTTTCTCAGATTTTTGGATATCCTAAAAGGGGGTTTCAATGTACAGTAATGTCAGACTCAAATCTTTCGCGATTAAAGCACCGAGCTCTTTGTGGTACGTACATCCCATTGATCTAGATAAAGCTGAGATTCACACTACGTAAAATGGAATTAGAAAAATTAGACATATTGATAAGATCGGGAAAACAAAATAATGGCATGCTGTCAGACATTTGTCCTGTATCCTACTCGGGCCTGGAACGAGGTTCCGCAAAGGTCGGCACGCGACCTCCTGCTGTAGAGGAACTTGAATTCTTCGTAATCTGATACCGACACTCACTCGAGTTCACGTGATGTATGACGTCATACAATTTTGAAAAAACAAGCTTTCATTGGTCAGTGTTGGGTTTTGTGTAAGACGGGGCTGTCGTTTGGATGAATACGTGGGAAAAAACCCTTGAGATTGCAAATCAATTTTCTGTTACAAACAAGCAAACAAACAAACAAAAAACAGACAAGCAAGCACGTAAAGAAACAAGCAGACAAAACAAATAGAAAAAGAAAGAAAGAAACAAACAAACAAACACACAAACAAACAAACAAACACAAAACAGACAAACAAACAATACATGCAGACCAAACATACCAACAAACCAGTACAAATAAAAATACACAAGGAAACAGACAAAAAAACAAAACAAAAAAAACCTTCACTTATAAAAGAAGAAGAAAAGCAACCAAAGGAAAGACACAGGAATAGAAGAAAACTTGGAAAACAAGCAGACAGCTAGACAGACAGCTAGACAGACAGCTAGACAGACAGCTAGACAGACAGCTAGACAGACAGCTAGACAGCTAGACAGACAGCTAGACAGACAGCTAGACAGACAGCTAGACAGACAGCTAGACAGACAGCTAGGCAGACAGCTAGGCAGACAGCTAGACAGACAGCTAGACAGACAGCTAGACAGACAGCTAGACAGACAGCTAGACAGACAGCTAGACAGACAGACAGACAGCTAGACGGACAGCTAGACAGACAGCTAGACAGACAGCTAGACAGACAGCTAGACGGACAGCTCGACAGACAGCTAGACAGACAGCTAGACAGACAGCTAGACAGACAGCTAGACAGACAGCTAGACAGACAGCTAGACAGACACAAGTTGCAGAGATACATAACCAAACTGCTACGGATCCCCAAAACAAGTTAGTTTTGCAGACGACAAGCAAAATGTATAGTGCATGCACCGACCGACCTCCCATAGTCATAAGTCAGACGAATTAAATAATTCGGTCGACGTATTGCGCATACAACACAATGTTTCTGTCCTTCAAAACATCCGGAAACAAGAAGATATGATATGATATCTGTCACATATACAGTGAGGTTATATTGTTATTGCTGACGCAATGTGACAGCAGTGCAGTGACTAGTGTTTGCGTGGCGCGGTTTCCGGGTTCACTAACCATGTAATATACGAATGATATAGTACAGTACGTACGTACTTTTGAAAGTTAGCTTGTTTTGAATGATTTACGATTTTCTACCAATCTGGAATCGTTGCTCATATAATTATATTTGCCGGATGAACAATTATAATCTGTTTTTGTGTGTTTGTTTGTTTGTTTGTTTGTTTGTTTGTTTGTTTGTTTGTTTGTTTGTTTGTTTCTTTCTTTCTTTCTTTCTTTCTTTCTTTTTTCTTTCTTTTCTCCAATTCATCTTGATTTTTTCTTTTCTTTTGGGTGTCGTGGGTTTCTTGTGTGCGCAATACTGCCAATCTGATTTCAACAAACAAAAGCGGCATTCAAAAGTTAACCTAAAAAACAAAACACGTTGTACATCACAACCTACAATCAAGACAAAACAAGCGAGGGATGGTCAATAGATTGTGAAAGATAAGTTGCAAAAGGAAACAACAAGCCTTTTTAACTAGCATCCCTGTGAAAACAATCCTAACATCGTGCTCAAGATGAGTATGTCACCAAATTACAATTTTGCAAATGAATAAATACAAAGGAAGAAATAAAAGAAAGACAGCAAGAAAGAAAGAAAGAAAGAAAAAAAGAAAGAATCACGGAAAGAAAGGAATAAGAAAAGAAAAAGAAAGAAAGAAAGAAAAGGGAAAAGAAAGACATAAACAAAGGAAGAAAAAACAAGTCGCGTAAGGCGAAAATACAATATTTAGTCAAGTAGCTGTCGAACTCACAGAATGAAACTGAACGCAATGCAACGCAGCAAGACCGTATACTCGTAGTCCACCGCTCAAGGCATAGGCAGTGAAATTGACAAGAAGAGCGGGGTAGTAGTTGCGCTAAGAAGGATAGCACGCTTTTCTGTACCTCTCTTTGTTTTAACTTTCTGAGCGTGTTTTTAATCCAAACATATCATATCTATATGTTTTTGGAATCAGGAACCGACAAGGAATAAGATGAAAGTGTTTTTAAATTGATTTCGACAATTTAATTTTGATAATAATTTTTATATATTTAATTTTCAGAGCTTGTTTTTAATCCGAATATAACATATTTATATGTTTTTGGAATCAGCAAATGATGGAGAATAAGATAAACGTAAATTTGGATCGTTTTATAAATTTTTATTTTTTTTTACAATTTTCAGATTTTTAATGACCAAAGTCATTAATTAATTTTTAAGCCACCAAGCTGAAATGCAATACCGAAGTCCGGGCTTCGTCGAAGATTACTTGACCAAAATTTCAACCAATTTGGTTGAAAAATGAGGGCGTGACAGTGCCGCCTCAACTTTCACGAAAAGCCGGATATGACGTCATCAAAGACATTTATCAAAAAAATGAAAAAAACGTATGGGGATTTCATACCCAGGAACTCTCATGTCAAATTTCATAAAGATCGGTCCAGTAGTTTAGTCTGAATCGCTCTACACACACACACACACACACACACGCACAGACAGACAGACACACATACACCACGACCCTCGTTTCGATTCCCCCTCGATGTTAAAATATTTAGTCAAAACTTGACTAAATATAAAAAGAAACAAACAAACAAATTTCTTGGTTTTTATTAATAGGCATCAACAACATTAGCAACAACAACGACAACAAGTCGCGTAAGGCGAAAATACAATATTTAGTCAAGTAGCTGTCGAACTCACAGAATGAAACTGAACGCAACGCAACGCAGCAAGACTCGTAGCATCGTCACTCCACCGCCCGTGGCAAAGGCAGTGCACGTGGAATTGACAAGAAGAGCGGGGTATTCGTTGCGGTGAGAAGGATAGCACGCTTTTCTGTACCTCTCTTTGTTTTAACTTTCTGAGCGTGTTTTTAATCCAAACATATCATATCTATATATTTTTGGAATCAGGAACCGACAAGGAATAAGATGAAAGTGTTTTTAAATTGATTTCGAAAAAAAAAATTTGATAATAATTTTTATATATTTAATTTTCAGAGCTTGTTTTTAATCCGAATATAACATATTTATATGTTTTTGGAATCAGCAAATGATGGAGAATAAGATAAACGTAAATTTGGATCGTTTTATAAATTTTTATTTTTTTTTACAATTTTCCGATTTTTAATGACCAAAGTCATTAATTAATTTTTAAGCCACCAAGCTGAAATGCAATACCGAACCCCGGGCTTCGTCGAAGATTACTTGACCAAAATTTCAACCAATTTGGTTGAAAAATGAGGGCGTGACAGTGCCGCCTCAACTTTCACGAAAAGCCGGATATGACGTCATCAAAGACATTTATCAAAAAAATGAAAAAAACGTTCGGGGATTTCATACCCAGGAACTCTCATGTCAAATTTCATAAAGATCGGTCCAGTAGTTTAGTCTGAATCGCTCTACACACACACACACACACACGCACGCACACACATACGCACATACACCACGACCCTCGTTTCGATTCCAAATATTTAGTCAAAACTTGACTAAATATAAAAACAACAGCAACAAACCAAACATCTGACGTCATTAAAAAAACACCGCTTGCGTCTGCGTCAAATAGTGACGGTCAAACGTGAGAGGTCAAACCTGAGCAACACAAACTTTTAAAGTCCACGCACACGAATCTCCAAAGGCGAAAGGTTACTCAGTGCACTTTAAATCCGGCCTCACTCATCCACCTCTCAAAAACATGTTATTTCCTCACTTCCATAAATTTGGAAGGGAGAGGGGCGGGAAGCAGAGGGGAGATTGGAATAGGGAGGGGGGGAGGGGGACGGGGGAGGTTTAAGTCCCACTCTCACCCCTCCCGCAGCTGTTGAAACCATGTTCCGCTCGTAAATTCTCTCTTCACCCCAGAGCACTTTTTTTTTCAAATAACATTTTGGGCGGTATAGAGCAGTGTATCCCTCGTTAGGACCCTGTCGTGGCAGGGGGTCTGAGACAGGTGACGCGGGTTGGGAAGAGAGGTTGCAAAACATCGCACGACTTTGCAGAATAACTTGTGCCGGGATGTGGCTTAGAGGGTAAAGCTCAGAATCTGAGGAAGGCCTAACTCTCAGCACGACTTTTTATGATAACTTGTGCTGGGATGTGGCTTAGAGGGTAAAGCTCAGAGTCTGAGAAAGGCCTAACTCTCAGCACGACTATTTTATGATAACTTGTGCCGGGATGTGGCTCAGAGGTTAAAGCTCACAGTCTGAGAAAGGCCTAACTCTCAGCACGACTATTTTATGATAACTTGTGCCGGGATGTGGCTCAGAGGTTAAATCTCAGAGTCTGAGAAAGGCCGTAAGTATCTCAGTTCGAAGGGTCAGAAAACATAGCTCGATCAGTCAGTAACGCGTTTGCGTTGAAACCAGTTGTCGCCTATCGGAGATGGTTCGATCCCCATGTTCGGCGAGGGATTTGCTTCCCAGATTCAACTTTGTGTACTCTCCTTAGTGTCTGAACACCCCCGTGTGCACGCATGCGCACGATAAAGACCCCAAGGTCACAGCAAAAGTCTCAGGCCTTGGAAAACACGCCTTTGCAGGGGGGGGGGAAATGTGGGCAGCTCGGTGCTGTCCCTGCACGCTATCCCCACGGAGAGCAGCCCCAACTTCATTGAGGGCATTCCTCAATGACCAGAACAAGATACCAAATACTGTCCACCCCAAAATATCAGGGTCTTGTGAACTGGTGCAAAATGCCGTGGCGGCCATGGGTTGATTGAAGTGGCGGTGAGAACACATGAAAGCATACTTGTTAAGCCTTTCTTAAGTTTTCTTCTTCTCTCTTAATTTGATCTGTACGGTGAATTGTGCAATCATGGTAAATTATATAACTCCTGCTTCATCCAAGAATACCAACAAAGTGCACGGCAGAGGAGAGGGCGGACTAACTTAGTGGGCCACACCAATCCAGGAACTGCATCATTTCCGGTGGCAGGGAACGCCTAAAACTAACGAAGCCAAAATCAAAACCTTGTGAGGTCCGCGGCACAGTGGGTCCGCGGTGGCACAACAGCACAATAACACCCTAAGTCCGCATCCACGATAAAAGAAGAGGTTACACGCGGCCGAGCATAACATTCACGCTGCTGTTGATGCAAGGATTGCTAAGGCCAAAAAAAAAATAGGTCTGTTTACGGTAACATAGGCCAAAAAAATAGGGTCGGTAGGTCGGGATTTTTTTTTTTTTTTTTTTTTTTTTTTCCAAAAAACCATATTTTTACGTTATTTTGCCAAAAAAACAAGATTTTTTTTTTTTGCCCAAATGCCAAAAAAAAGTCTAGGGTCGCGCGAAAAAACTAGGGTCGGTCGGGTTACCGTAAACAGACCTATTTTTTTTTTTTTGGCCTAACCCGAAAGGTTCTTCAAGTGTTTTTTGATTGTTTACAGCCTGCGCGACTTTATTGTAAAAAGTTGGATTGCACTCCCGCACCAACCGAAACCTTTATCGTCAAAATACAAATTAAATGTTCTTGTATAATGTTAAGTGCACGAAGCTTTGGCACTGCGTAGTCAACTCCGAGCTGAAATAAAGAAAGCTTTTAGGCTTTTACATCATCCTTCCACTTTCACAAATACCACCAATCAATAGCTTGGCTAGCTAACTTGTGTGCAAAGGGAGAATTTTTGCGCAACTATTTGTAACTGACACCATAGACCTATATTAAATATAGGTCCCTGCTGACACCCAGCTCAATCTTCCAGAACTGTTCACTCTGCACAACTAAGCAGCAAGGCTGGTCTTTTTTTGGCATGTATGAGAAATGTCCTAGAAATATTAAAAAAAAAATGAACAAAGTTATAATCAAAGTTATAATATAATCATTATTTTTGTTTAGTAAATTCATCACAACGGCATGTAATTTTTTTGAAAAAGAGAAAAAGTTACACATTTCCTAAAACTTTGCATGACATTTATATAGTACAAAAATATCCCCGAATGAAATTATAAATTTAAACATGTACTGTACTGGTGTTGTGACTTTATTGCAACATAATCCAAAAGGAACGGATGCTTTAATCTTATGTCAGACCTGTCACGATTTGCAACATCGACGGTTCCCACGAGAAGAAGGACTAGTCTTTAATCCCCTCACTATGACGCAGGTTTAGCCTCACACTACGGTCAGAAAGCGACGGGCAGTCATCCTGGACTCATGATCATGGTGTGAGACTGACCATAAACACATCATCGCGATTTATTCTCCGGCGATGACATCAAAGACCCAACGTCTTTCGCACTTTGCAGCCTACTTCACCGTCGCGATATAACCTTCGTGGTTGAAAACAACGTTAAACACACACACACACACACACACACACACACACACACACACACACACACACACACACACACACACACACACACACACACACACACACACACACACAAAAAGCCTACTTCAGTAATCCTGATGTTCGATGTGGTTTAGCTTTCCTTCAGACATGCGTCTCCGTTTAGACGTCACGAATATAACCAGTGATTTACACCTTATTTTTTTGTCAGTAACGGGCGGCCATACAGTGCGTTAGGATAGGGAACGCTCAGGGCGACAACTAATAGGTACTGATGTGAGGGATTGACTGCCTAAAGGGTGTATCTTGTATGTGTGTGTGTCCAGTGAATTAAGGTATAACTGTTGTTTATGGTACCTGTGACGTTAGCACTGACCTGAGATGTTTACATGGGAAGACAGCTTTTGTCATAGACAAGCAGCAAACACAACTTCCGATGAAGGCTAAAGGCGTTCGCTAACAAGTTTGGTGTTTGCGGTGTTTTTAAAACCAGTTGTCATTATCGGCGTGGGTCCGACCCCCACGTTCGGCAAGGGATTTATTTTTTATCTTTGTGCAGACTTTCCTCGGTGTCCGAACTCCCCTGTGTGCACGCATGCGCATGATAAAGACCCCAAGTTCACAGCGACAGTCTCAAGGCTTCAAAACATGAATACAGTAAACGCATGCAGTGAAAAGAAGAAAACAAATGGGTAGTGCCGCACTGAACGGCAGCTCGCTTTCCCCGGTGAGAAATGAGGGTAGCCTCACAGGACTATATGCCCAAATAAAGCACAATAAGCAAACAAACGAAAATATATTAGTTTTCGACTGGTGTCGTGTAAAAACTACACATTTTGACCCCCCCTCTCTCTCTCTCTCTCTCTCTCTCTTT
>NW_027126653.1:0-3000 GCF_037325665.1 Littorina saxatilis | reverse complement strand
TCCTCACAACATAAAAGAGGGAGTGTCTTCAAACAAAGATAAGGGATTGGTAGGGAAAGGAGGGGGGGATGGGGGGGGGGGGCATGGACACCACAAATTGAATCATTTTTACAGCTCCATCATAATCCTCAGGTAGACCTATTATTCTGTAGAATAGTTACGCTGTTAAATTTTTGTTTCTTAATTTTGTTCTGTCGCCCCCCCCCCCCCCCCCCTTTCTTTTTTTTTATCACATCGTACAAAACGAGTCTATTCACCCAAATTTTACGACGAATCCATTGCAGACTCACACACCTACATTCACATCAATTAACGCTTAGAAGTATAACCATTGCAAATAAAGTAACACACAACTCAAAGCTACGAAGATTGAAAACTACAGAGTATCCTCCTACCTTTACAATAAAGTCAATTACGCAACATGCTTTTATAGTCACCAGTTGTCAACCGACAGCGAGGTAACATTTCATTTTGATCACGACAATGTCCCTTGCAGAAACGAGGCTGTTGTCTGATACGTTAACATATTACCATCCAGTTCCAGTTCCAGCCTCACTCTTCGTGAAATGCTATTTTTATCCTTTGCATCGTGTCACTTGGGAATAAGAACAAAGAGCCCTATAGACAGATTGAATTGGTTTGTTTTTTTGAATGAGTTGTGTATTTTCTTCCTTTCTTTCTTTTTCAACGTTGGAATCTTGTTCCTGTTGTTGTCGTTTTTTAAACCGAAACACCGAAAACTGTAGCACGCAACCAGTCAATGTAACAAAAGGGAGTCAAGCCATCTTTGTTAGTTGACTAAATTGTGTTAGATTTAGCGGAAGGGGGAAACGCAAGTTTATATTTTTGATGCAGGATATTCATCAAAGTTGCTTTTGTTGCAAAACCAGATTCCATTGAGAAACGGAAGCTTCCGACGTGATGTGCTCTACAAATATTGTATGAAGAAGCGAGGACTGGAGAGGTTGTGCAAGGAGTATGGAGGGGGCGGAGGGGGGGGGGGGGGGGTCACTATTTCATTTGGGCGAACTCGATAATTTTAACATTGTTTAAATCAGTTTTGTCACTTCACCTTTTTCTCGTCATCTGAAGTCTGGTGAACGTTCGTTCGAAATACTTCCTCTAAACTCAAAACGTTTACAAAATTATATACACCGAACACTTTGAAACTCCTATAACTTTCTTGATCTTAAGTTTTCAGCGTTATCTCCAAGTTACAAAAACACAATTACAAAAAAAAAGAAATAGAAACTCCATCAATGTCGTTAGGCATAACCCCGTAAAATTCGAAATTTGTCTTTCTGGTGGTTTTACCAGGCAGGTAAAATTCTTTTTGAATTCTTCATTTGTTTACCTCAAATTTGTCTTCTTAAATCATAGTTTTCACCAACGAAAATCGAATATCAAAGAATAACATTGATAAAATATAACACAATAACAAAAAGAATCAATGAAATAACAGGAATTAACGACACAAATAAACACATTTTCACAAGCAATCAAACCCCAAAGAAAATAAAACGAATACTGAGCCGGAGCGACAACACGAACACGAAATAGTCTGTTGTGCGTTGTTTACTGTTGTGAAATGCGAGCAAAATAAAAATCTGGCACCAGGGGCAGAAACAACAGTCGAGGAATAAAAGTGTCAGGCTGTGTGCGACGTTGATGACGGACAATAAAACAAAGGCAACACAACCCGCGACTTATTTTTAGGTCAACACGGGCGACACGTGCAACGGCTTACGTCTGGGACTCGTTGCACTCTGCTGGCCAACAGGCGCGCGGAAACAACAACACGGAGATTTAGTTACACCACCACCCCCTGTACATGTGTGCAGTGTAGCTACAACATGTTACATTGGCGATTACATAATACACACACACACACACACACACACACACTGCCAACCGACTTGAAGCAAGTCTTATAGAATGGGGGTGTAAACATTCGCAGGTCGGGCACCAGAAGGGTCGCATCGCCTGTTTGAATTTGACTAATTATGTATCGATAATAATTGTACACACCAAGCAGTCAGTTTTTATCTGCAGGCACAGAAAGTATGTTCCTTGTAACTAAAGTTTCGTTCACAATCTTTAATTTTCTTCATCTCATTCATCTGTGTGTCCAATATTGTTTGAAATAACTACATGGTTGTTTGCTAGTCGGAGGTCAGATTAAAGGCACAGTAAGCCTCCCGTAAACCATCACAGAGCTCCCCGAGCGTCTACATACAGTACAAGCATACTTCCATTTGAACGCTCACCGAACGGGAACATCCTGGCTGCTTTCTGTCGAGCGTGAGACATTTTCCAAGAATTTATTTTCGTAGACTTGTTCCGTTAACAACAACGGCGCCTCGTTTTTGCGCTAGACCTAACTTTTAAAATCTAAATAATAAATTGACAGCTTGTTACACAAACATTCTTTAATCATAAAAGAATTCGTTTTTCATCAAGACAAGATCAGAACAATTCGAAGTTGTGAAAGTAAAAAGAAAAGCCCGGAAGCAGGGTCACGCAAGGGTCGTAGCAGACGACGGTTTATCAGTGAAAATCTCCGTTCCTCTCAACAGTCAAAAGCCATCGCTAGAGTTCTTGTGAACCACAGCCGTTGTTTCGTGCATAAAAAACGTGCTATTGTAGATTTATAAGCTCACGTCGAGTGCATTCAAATGACTAACTGACGACTGCATTGTGATAAGGGAAAACTGGATCACACGGGTTCACGATGGCTCAGGGGTAAGATAAACCACGCAAAAATAAATTCTTTGAAAATTGTTCGCTCTTTACGGAGGGCACCTAGGATGTTCTCAATTGGTGAGTGTTTAAATGAAAGGGTGTTTGTACTGTGTGTAAAAGCCTGACCGTATCTGTGATGGTTTACGGGAGGCTTACTCTGCCTTTAAGTAAACAATTGTACACATGCTTTTTACATTTTATGAGAAAAAACACGCAGAGGAGCGAATCAAAGGGAAAGCAATTTAAAGAATGTATCCT
>NW_027126652.1:12500-17434 GCF_037325665.1 Littorina saxatilis | reverse complement strand
TCTATACTGGTACACATCTTTATTGAATACCTGCTTCAGGTGGCAGACATTTTGACCTTTTTTTACATTCTTGTTTCAGCAGCAGGGTGACTTTAACGGATCAGACAAGGAAGATCAGCAGCCGGGAACAAAGGAAAGCCTATTAAACGACGTGACTTACTTTGTGTGGGTAATATTGTCATCTTGATAGTTATTGTATATGTCGTGCCGAATTCACGTAATTGCCGATTCCGTGTAATAGGCAACATTTTTGCCCATTTCGCGTAATCGGCAAAACGCTGCCCAATTCGTGAAATCGGCAGCGTTTTGCCGACATCGTGTAAAGGCTTCTAAAATTTGCCCATTTTGCGAAATCGGCAGCCACGTTTTGGTTTTAAAGTTCTCAAATGCCTGAGATATCACACTTAGACAACTAGATACTCCAATGGATACATATCGCAATAATCGACAAGTTATGGCAAGTTATTGCAGAAAGTGTAGTTTTCGTGCATTTCTGGAGTTATGCTCGACACAGACCAACATAGACCATAACATCCATAATAGGGAGGTAAAGCAATGTTAATGCAATGTTCTGGTGACACGTACAAAAAGTAACAGACTGGCTGTCGCTTTTGCAAAATGGGCTAATTTTAGAAGCCTTTCCGCATTTTCGGCAAAACGCTGCCGATTTCACGTAATGGGCAGCGTTTTGCCAATTACGCGGAATGGGCAAAAATGTTGCCGATTCCGCGAATTCGGCAATTCCGTGAATTCGGCACAACATATACATTGACAGTTGCGCCTCACTATATAAACTCAGCATTTAAACACATTATTGCGACACTTTTGAAACCAAGCAACAACAAAAATTAAACATGGGACTTTGGTTTAAACAAAATGTATTAAAAATGCATGACATGTTACAATTAACAATATACAGCATGTCACAAACTCAAGCAAACCAGGGACTTTATGTCGAACAGTATTGTTTTTTACATTTTCACTTTCTTTACATTATTGTCCCATCGCAGGGGAAAGCAAGCAGCAAAAGAGTAGTGCCACCCAGGTGTGTACGCGTTTTGGTGTAATCCCCTACCTTAACTTACTGCAGGATGACTTTGGTCTTTTACCTGATAAAGTGGTGACATGGTGGTGGGACATAGATACTGTCTCTGGGTCGGCACAGAAAGTTGACCCACATTGATCACGGAACGGATTTGAACCCTTGAATAGTGGATTACAAGTTGCTGGATCAGTATTGTACGTGACACCCAAATAATAATTTCAGCAAATATTACCGCTCTGTCCAGGAAGTAGTTAGACTGTTGGTATGTGATCTGTGATGGGTGAAGTGATTGTTTTGATTGAGAGACAATGTTCTGTTCACAGGGAGACGAGATTCGAACCAGCATCAGGAGTGCCATCAGAATTGCGCTCAGAAAAACGAGACACAGAAGAGCGATCCAAGTCGGACGACACACAACCTATTTCATCTAAGATAAAAAGTGAGAAACCACCCCAGAATAAACAACCACACATTTACAATCAGAGGGGATTTGAACTAGCTTCAGGAGTGTCAACAGAACTGTACTATGAAAATCAAAACGAAGAAGAGCGATCTAAGTCCAACGACCCACAACTGGTGTCACCTTCGAGAAAAAGTGGGAAACCCCATATCCACAGTGAAATGGGACTTGAACCAGCTATGGGAGTGTTTTCAGAAGAACTGAGTCTGGCAGAACTGAACAAAGACGAGCCCTTCAACAATGCACAGCCCATGTCGTTACCGCCACAGAGAAAAAGAGGGAGACCACCCAGAAACAGACAAACCAAGACTCCCAATGAATTTACATTTGAACCACCATCAAGCGTGCCATCAGAAGAAGTGTGCTCGGATAAACTGAACGAAGACGAAGAGAAAAAAAGCGAAAAAGAGCGCTCCAAGTCTGAGAACACTCGACCTGTGACTACAAGACCTCCCCAAAACAGAGAATCTTATATCTACAACAGAATAGGATTTGAACCATCAGAAGAACTGTGCTCTGAAAAAACATCCAAAGATGAGGTCTCAAACCACACACTGGTACCAAAAAGAAAAAGAGGCAGACATCCCCAACACAGAGAAACTCATATCAACAATGGAACGGAAATTCAACCGTCGGAAGAACTGTACTCGGACATGCAAACCGAAGGTAAGCACCCTCTCAACACACAAGCTATGTCACCAAAGGCGAGAAAAAGGGGGAGGCCTCGGAAAAGCTGCGAGTCGCTGAGCGACATGGGTTCAACTTCAAGGCCTGTTTGTTGCTCGGTTTGCATGACGTCGGTGTCTCGTGCACGTGACCTCAAAGTTCACATGAGGGTTCACACCGGAGAGATGCCGTACGCATGTCACGACTGTGATAAACGTTTCCGCTATAGAAACTCGTATAAATATCACCTGAAGTTCAAGTGCCGCAGGAGTCCTTGTGCCGTAGAAGAGACTCAAAACTGTGAGCAAGTAAAAGCCTGTGTTTCTCAAGTGGATATTTCCGAACAAGCAGAACACTGTGTTTCTCAAATGGGTATTTCTGAGCAAGCAGGACCCTGTGATTCTCGTGTTGATACACACTTTAGTACCGGAGGTAGGACTCAGGAATCCGAGTCAGTAATTGGGAATTGCTCCACGCTGAATCAAGATGGACAAATCAGCAACGAGACTCAGAGTCAAAAATATAAGAAAGTAATAGAGAGCGATGGTGAAATGACAAGTTGTGAGAAGAATGACATTAGCTCCACAAGGAAGATGTTGAGCAATTCTATCACAGAGGAAACTCTTGTTCCTTACCCTGTAGCCATGTGTGCAGCAGAGGCAGCTTGCAGTGATTTGGATACAGGGCAGAGATTAGAAACTGTTGGTAGAGTGAAAGTAGAAGAAGTTAAGGGTTTGGGCTGCGTGGAAAAAGACTCGGATCACAACAAGGTTTCCTTTGAGGTAGTGTATAGTGCGAAGACGACTCATCAAAAACGTATTGATTCAGATCACTCAAGGTCTGTGCAAAAGATGGAAGCTGCACAACAACAACAACAACAACAACAACAAGACAAAGAACAACTACATGTACAACAACAGCAGGACACACATCATAGTCTGCATAAACCCATTCCTTCAGATAGCGTCCAACCCTTGTTTGAGTGTGCACAACAAATAACTAAATGCAGTTGTAAACCTCCAGGTCCAGGCTACCCTGAATCATGCCCGAAGCAAGAGCAAGTCTCCACAGTCAGCCAAGACTGCCTTGTCCCGAAACAAGAGCAGAGGGAGGAGGTGAAGACCAAATCAGAAGGAATAAATGAGGGGAAAGGCTATGCAGTTGACACTGCAGTCCCAGAAGAGAGGAAAGGCTATGAAGTAGTAACATCACTTTTAGAAGACAGGTCCAGAAACTGTGTACTTGTTGCCAAGGAAACGGACACGGAAGACCCTCCTCCGTGTCGTAAACGTGGCCGTCAACCGCGACACCCGAACAAATCTGTCGCCTGCAAGGTCTGTGGCGCTAACATCTCACGCCAGCGAGACCTAAAGATCCACATGCGCGTTCATTCAGGAGAGAAACCGTTCCTGTGCTCAGAGTGCGGGCAGGCGTTCCGTCACGCATCAGGGCTGGCCTCTCACCGCACGCGCAGACACAGCGCCAAGCAGCCGTTCATGTGTGACCAGTGCGGGGCAGCGTTCCACCTGATCGGATCGCTCAACCAGCACATGCAAACACACGCAGAAGCCAGGCCCCACGAGTGCCAGCAGTGCGGGAAAGCGTTCTCACGTCCTTCAGACCTCAGAGCCCACGTGCAGCGCCACTTGAAGGTCAAGCACTTTTCGTGCGACGTATGCAGCAAGCGGTTCTTCACCCGGGGTGAGCTGACCAGTCACCGGTTGGTCCACACCAGCGAGAAACGGCACATGTGCACAGAGTGTCGCAAGGAGTTCCGTCTGCCCAAGTCGCTCAAACGACACATGCAACGCCACCTGGTAGATTTGGCCTTGTATTGCGCTGCCTGCAAGAAAAGTTTTGCCAGCAGGGAAGACTTCTCCTTCCACTGCCAGTGGCATGCCCAGGGAGGTTTGGTGTGAGTCATCTTGTTCAGTGGAACCCTTGTTTTAAGATCTTCACAAATGTGTCAAAATCAGGTCTTAAAAAGGACCCCCCGCGGGTTAGGGGGAAGAATTTACCCGATGCTCCCCAGCAAGCCGTAAGAGGCGACTAACAGATTCTGTTTCTCCTTTTACCCTTGTTAAGTGTTTCTTGTATAGAATATAGTCAATGTTTGTACAGATTTTAGTCAAGCAGTATGTAAGAAATGTTAAGTCCTTTGTACTGGAAACTTGCATTCTCCCAGTAAGGTCATATATTGTACTACGTTGCAAGCCCCTGGAGCAAATTTTTTATTTGTGCTTTTGTGAACAAGAAACAATTGACAAGTGGCTCTATCCCATTCCCCCCCCCCCCCCCCCCCCCCCCCCCCCCCCCCCCCCCCTTTCCCCGTCGCGATATAACCTTGACTGAACGGTTGAAAACGACGTTAAACACCAAATAAAGAAAAGTCTTAAAAAGGGGGAAGTATTTATATAGAGGTAAATGTACGGATGTAATGAACAGAAATTCCAAGAAAGCAAGGTCTTAAAAGTGTGTGTGTGTGTGTGTGTGTGTGGGGGGGGGGGGGTCTTAAATTGGGGGTCTTACAAGGGGGATTCCACTGTGTAGGGTCTGCCACGGTTGATGATTGATAATTTGGTTTGTGATAGACGCAAGAGTCGGAGGAATGCCAAGAGGCAAAAATTGTTGCTGTTAATGTATGCTTCTGATTATTTTTGGCGGTGGTGGCGGTCACAATGGTGTATATCTGCGTGTGTCGATATATCCGTGTCCGTGAAGAGAGAGAGAGAGAGAGAGAGAGAGAGAGAGAGAGAGAGAGAG
>NW_027126652.1:0-10000 GCF_037325665.1 Littorina saxatilis | reverse complement strand
CTTGGACCTATGCATCCATATTAGGTCCAAGGTCAGTTCGACCTTCGCTTACCCCGCTTGGCGTGCAATGCACGGAGTTCTACCGACCTCTTTTTATATTTATTATATTTAGTCAAGTTTTGACTAAATATTTTAACATCGAGGGGGAATCGAAACGAGGGTCGTGGTGTATGTGCGTGTGTGTGTGTGTGTGTGTGTGTGCGTGTGTGTGTGTGTGTGTGTCTGTGTGTAGAGCTATTCAGACTAAACTACTGGACCGATCTTTATGAAATTTGACATGAGAGTTCCTGGGTATGAAATCCCCGAACATTTTTTTCATTTTTTGGATAAATGTCTTTGATGACGTCATATCCGGCTTTTCGTGAAAGTTGAGGCGGCACTGTCACGCCCTCATTTTTCAACCAAATTGGTTGAAATTTTGGTCAAGTAATCTTCGACGAAGCCCGGGGTTCGGTATTGCATTTCAGCTTGGTGGCTTAAAAATTAATTAATGACTTTGGTCATTAAAAATCTGAAAATTGTAAAAAAAAATAAAAAATTATAAAACGATCCAAATTTACGTTTATCTTATTCTCCATCATTTGCTGATTCTAAAAACATATAAATATGTTATATTCGGATTAAAAACAAGCTCTGAAAATTAAATATATAAAAATTATTATCAAAATTAAATTGTCCAAATCAATTTAAAAACACTTTCATCTTATTCCTTGTCGGTTCCTGATTCCAAAAACATATAGATATGATATGTTTGGATTAAAAACACGCTCAGAAAGTTAAAACAAAGAGAGGTACAGAAAAGCGTGCTATCCTTCTTAGCGCAACTACTACCCCGCTCTTCTTGTCAATTTCACTGCCTTTGCCATGAGCGGTGGCCTGACGATGCTACGAGTAAAATGGCATTGCGTTTCATTCTGTGAGTTCGACAGCTACTTGACTAAATATTGTATTTTCGCCTTACGCGACTTGTTACTCTTTGTCATTTGTTTATTACACCCCCGGTATAGGGGTGTGTATAGGATTCGGTCGATGTGTTTGTTTGTTTGTTTGTTTGTGTTCGCATATAGATCTCAAGAATGAACGGACCGATCGTCACCAAACTTGGTGAACAGGTTCTATACATTCCTGAGACGGTCCTTACAAAAATTGGGACCAGTCAAACACACGGTAAGGGAGTTATTGGTGGATTAAGATTCTACAAGGACTTATAGAGGGACATATTAATGGTCAAAGGGAAATAACCTTCTCAGTTGGTGGCAGTGAGAATGGTTATTTCCCTTTGACCAACGGGGGTGTTTTTCCTACCTCGGAGGAATTTCTTGTTTTTTTGTTTTTTTTGCGACTTGTCACGTAGTCCACAGCCACTTTGTTTGTTTGTTTGCGCCCAGCCGACCACGAAGGGCCATATCAGTGCCCGTATGCTTATGGGGAAAGTTCGCGAAAACTCCCGAAGTTTTGAGTGACATGGGAAGAACTTGCGTCACTTTCGTATGCATGGGCCGGAAGAAGGGCTTACTTCGAAGCAAAGCGAGGAAGTAATTGATGGTAGTTTGCGACAACTTCCAACGTTTTGAGCGACATCGGAAGTACATCCTCAATTTCGCATGCATGGGACGGAAAAAGTGCTTACTTTTGAAGCAAGCGAGGAAGCCGGTAAGTGAAGGTAATTGTACTACAGCGAAACCCAGGAGTAAACACGCTGCTTCCAAAGTTTCTCAGTGCAAAATAGCAGGGCTTGTCTTCGGTTTTTCATATGAAACCGATCTAACGCAAATGAAAGTCCCAAAGACACACCGTATAGAGTAGGCTAGGGCAAAATCGGTCAAGATTCACTTCCGGGAACACGCACGGGCAGACGCTTGGTAAGTTTTTTCCTGTTTTCTCAAAGTAAACCCCGTTTTACACCCTGTGCTGCACCCGAGCGTTTGTAGACAGATGTCAGGTAACGTCTGCTATAATTTTATGATGGCTGATGCTGTATTTGTGGCAAAAACTTGCAATGAAACCGTCAGTCGGGAGCTAAAGTCCGGATGCGGACCAGATTTGGATGGCTACGGTCAAGATTGTTTACTTTTTAGGACCATTTTCGTCTGTTTTCTCGTTATATTTTGCACTCTGGCATATTCACGCATTAAACCCAACACTCTTCTCGCTTTTTGCATCAATAGAAAATCTATGTCTGCTTTAGATCTCCGTACTTGGGCATCAGCATTCACTTTATTCATTGCACTATGTATTGAAGGCTAAAGTCCATCTCATTTCAGCCCAGAACAGCTAAAGGGCTAAAGTCCAGAACAAAAAGAGAAAGACGTCTTTGTGTTTGATTTATGCATGCTATAAGCCCAGTTTGATTGATGTGCAATGTATGACATACTCTTGAGAAAACACAGCAATGTCTTTGCATTGTAGTAATACTACTACTACTACTACTACTACTACTACTATAATAATAATAAGAAGAAGAAGAAGAAGAAGAAGAAGAAGAAGAAGAAGAAGAAGAAGAAAAAGAAGAAGAATTAATAGCATTTATAAAGCGCATTTCTGTATACCTCAATGTGCTGATGGGGGTCTTCAGTTTGAATTTCACCCTTTGAACTCTTGGCTTGATGTTGAAATGCCAAAACATTGCTTTCACTATAGCATGGGTATAACTATTTTAAGAATGTGTTGTTCCTTGTTCCAGCTGATGGACATCAGATGCTACTACTGCGAGGGCAAATTTGACTCAATCAGAGTCGTCAAAGAACACCTGGAGTCAAATCATTCAGATAAACAGCCCAAATTTCGTCAATTGACCATTGATGAAAAAACAGGGAAACATTTGCTAATTAGCAAAAGTTTCAAATATGAAGCATGCGCAGCGAGTCCCGAAGGCCCCCCCCCAAAAAAGAAGAAGGCCCCCCCAAAAAAGAAGAGGACGACTTTGTACCGTTGTGGCTAAAAGCTGCAGCTCGCTTGAAAGACCAGGGTCTTCTGTCGGCTTGGATATCCCTACATGAAATAATTGCTGACGGCACACTACCACTTGACAACATTGCACTCCTTCTCTTTCTAGACGTTGCCACTTTCTATTCTACAAAGAAAACATGTGGAATGAGATTCGCAAGTCAGACCAAAACGTTTTGGCAAACAGCTTACAAGCTTTTTGGTGGGAAGCTACTTCGATTCATGGGTGGCCTGAAAGGACTAGGTCAAGTTGTTGAAGGTTCGGCTGACTCTGGGAGATGCCTGTCATCAGAATCAAAGGTAAATTTCATTGTACCGTCAGCACACCATGTTCTTGAATGCTTTGCCACATGTTGGTGTTGGGCATGTATGGGGTGCAATTTTCTTGTGCCTGTTGGAGTGCGCCTCGAAGTACACACGTTCCATGTAGCCTTTTCCACACTGTTCACATTCAAACGTTGGCCCATCCCCAGACCCATGTGCCATCTTGGCGTGCTTGTGGAGGTTGCTGGCAGTTTTGTACTGACGCCCACAGCCCCCACACAAATGCGCCTTGTGTGGGGTGGATGTATGTTTCGGTTCTCCCGGCTCCTGGTCAGTCTGGTCAGTCTCCGCCGGCACACTGACAGCTTCCTCGACCGTTCCTGGCACAACTTCCTCGGAACAGTCGAGGAAGCTGTCTAAAGTAAGTACTGATAAATCAGCCATCTGCAAAAAGCAAAACCTCGCACAATGTTAAACATTTGAACTATCCAGACAAATGAAAGGGCTGAATCCCATCCCCTACAATGCAAAAACATTGCTGTGTTTTCTCAAGAGTATGTCATACATTGCACACCAATCAAACTGGGCTTATAGCACGCATAAATCAAACACAAAGACTTCTTTATCTTTTTGTTCTGGACTTTAGCCCTTTAGCTGTTCTGGGCTGAAATGAGATGGACTTTAGCCTTCAATGAATAAAGTGAATGCTGATGCCCAAGTACGGAGATCTAAAGCGGACATAGATTTTCTATTGATGCAAAAAGTGAGAAGAGCGTTGGGTTTAATGCGTGAATATGCCAGAGTGCAAAATATAACGAGAAAACAGACGAAAATGGTCCTAAAAAGTAAACAATCTTGACCGTAGCCATCCAAATCTGGTCCGCATCCGGACTTTAGCTCCCGACTGACGATTTTATTGCAAGTTTTTGCCACAAATACAGCATCAGCCATCATAAAATTATAGCAGACGTTACCTGACATCTGTCTACAAACGCTCGGGTGCAGCACAGGGTGTAAAACGGGGTTTACTTTGAGAAAACAGGAAAAAACTTACCAAGCGTCTGCCCGTGCGTGCTCCCGGAAGTGAATCTTGACCGATTTTGCCCTAGCCTACTCTATACGGTGTGAAAGAGAGAAAATAGAAAGAAAAGTCGTATCTCGTGCGTGCATTTCGTGTAAATTTGTTTGAATACAAACCTGAGTTGCCAGCTTTGACTTTTGTTCGTTCTGGGTCACTGGCCACCACTCTTAAAATTTCATCCCCGCTTATAGGAGGGGGTGTTTCTATGTAAATGAGCGTCTTTGTGTGCATGTGTGAGTGTGTGTTTGTGTGAGAGTGTGCGTGTGCGTGTGTGTGTGAGTGTGTGTGTGTGCGTGCGTGCGTGCGTGCGTGTGTAGGTGTGCGTCTGTTCATTCAATCATTCGTTTGCAGTGCACGCGCGCACATGTGTGTGTGTGTGGGGAGAAGGGTGTGTGTTTGTGTGTGTGTGTGTGTGTGCGTGCGTGTGTGTGTGTGTGTGTGAAAGTGTTTATGTATTTGTGCGAGTGCCTGCCTGCCTGTCTGTGCGTGTGTGCGTGCGGGTATAATTGTGCGTTTGTTTGTGTGCGCGTGCGTGTGTGTGTGTGTGTGTGTGTGTTTGTGTGTGTGTGTGTGTTCGACGGTGTGTGTGTGTGTGTGCACCCCCACCCCCTACCACCCCCCCCTCACACACACTATTATTAGCTGATTATTTGCGCCTCGATATTTTATTTATTTTCTTACGTTTTATGTTGTTTGTTGTGATTCACCACACCCGAGTTTCTCGAAATTGAGATAATAAAGTGTTCTATGTCTATGTCTAACACACATGCACACACGCGCGTAGGATAAACAAATCCAATCTTGACTTTCAACTTTACATAAACATACATCCTGTTCACAATTAACGAGGACAAACATAATTTACTAACACCTAAGTACAACAATTTATCTTTTGTAAAAATTTGGACACATTTTCCCAATTAATATGAAAGTTACTGAACTTATCTTCTTTTCACTACACCTTATATCTTGATTCCCCCAAAAACTTCTGCCTTTTTAAATTGACCAGTAGCCCAAAACTTTCGCTCTAACCAAACAGTTTTACCAATACACAATCATTAAACAAGTCGCGTAAGGCGAAAATACAATATTTAGTCAAGTAGCTGCCATTTTTCAGCAAGACCGTATACTCGTAGCATCGTCAGTCCACCGCTCATGGCAAAGGCAGTGAAATTGACAAGAAGAGCGGGGTAGCAGTTGCGCTAAGAAGGATAGCACGCTTTTCTGTACCTCTCTTTGTTTTAACTTTCTGAGCGTGTTTTTAATCCAAACATATCATATCTATATGTTTTTGGAATCAGGAACCGACAAGGAATAAGATGAAAGTGTTTTTAAATTGATTTGGACAATTTAATTTTGATAATAATTTTTATATATTTAATTTTCAGAGCTTGTTTTTAATCCAAATATAACATATTTATATGTTTTTGGAATCAGCAAATGATGGAGAATAAGATAAACGTAAATTTGGATCGTTTTATAAATTTTTATTTTTTTTTACAATTTTCAGATTTTTAATGACCAAAGTCATTAATTAATTTTTAAGCCACCAAGCTGAAATGCAATACCGAACCCCGGGCTTCGTCGAAGATTACTTGACCAAAATTTCAACCAATTTGGTTGAAAAATAAGGGCGTGACAGTGCCGCCTCAACTTTCACGAAAAGCCGGATATGACGTCATCAAAGACATTTATCCAAAAAATGAAAAAAATGTTCGGGGATTTCATACCCAGGAACTCTCATGTCAAATTTCATAAAGATCGGTCCAGTAGTTTAGTCTGAATCGCTCTACACACACACACAGACAGACACACACACACACACACACACACACACACACACACACACACACACACAC
The DNA here is from genome assembly GCF_037325665.1 of Littorina saxatilis. Lineage (NCBI taxonomy): Eukaryota > Metazoa > Mollusca > Gastropoda > Littorinimorpha > Littorinidae > Littorina > Littorina saxatilis. The sequence continues at coordinate 3,850 of NW_027126652.1, read as the reverse complement.
ACACACACACACACATACACCACGACCCTCGTCTCGATTCCCCCCTCTACGTTAAATTATTTAGTCAAAACTTGACTAAATATAAAAAAAAGAAAGAGGTTTAACATAACCGACTTCGCTCCCACATAAACAAAAAAAGATTTTTCCTCCCCAACATTCTGGTCAACAAAATCATTATTACAGACAGTCATTCAATTTCAAGACAATCATCACAGCTTTGAACAGACCATTTCGTTCAACCAGTCAAAAACAACAACTATAGTAAAAGCTACAGCGCGATCAACGTTCGCCCATTTACGAACTCGCGATGAGATTTGTTTCTTGTGGTCGCCAAGCATTCCGTTTACAAACGCATGCGCACTAATTGGGATTCCCCCAATTTTTTCGACCTTGACCTCAGGACTCTCGAAGCCACTACTTCGGCGTTCAAGTTAGCTCGTGCATACCGAGTAGCTGGCAACTTTGCTTCCGAAGTTCCCACTTTCAAAGTTAATTTCATCATTTATACGACGATATCGCATCTTAAAGGTCCTTACCCATCTAAAAGAAACCTCCAACGCATGCTACAATGGCATGACATTCTGGTTTTAAAGGCAGCTCATTAGGAAATGAGCTCAGACACAATATTGAAGACGTGAAATGCGTCAATCGAGCAACTGTCGTAACTTGGCTACAATGAGACGGTCGGCTACCTTGCACCATAGACACGAACTGTGACATTCTTGTTTAATTTAGGTAAAAAGCTTGAAACAGATTGGCTCAAAACTGACAGTACGATCATTTACTGACCGAAAAAACCGTGCTCGAGTCATTCGGCGAAGGTGGTGAGCTTTCTAACTACCACTACTGAATAACTGATAACACATCTTTGCATCGTGCTTTTTGCGGACGAGTAGCATAGTGCAGTGGTTACGGATTCGTAATTTCGATCCGACGCTCTGGGTTCAAGTGCCGCTGGGAGCTACACAAATTTTTTAATTAACCTTTTTCTTAATAGACCTTAATTGCATTCAGACTGCAACAACCGGTTTTTGCCTATGTGTTCATTTTTTTTAAACGCGAAAAGAAACTGTCCTATGCCTTAAAAAAAAAATCGAACCTTGACATTTAACTGTACATAACCATGCTGCATGCATCGCCATCGTAATAAATAAACAAATTAAAACACCGATGAACAGTATTGTCTTTTCTAAACTTCTTGACAGACATTTCCCCAATAAATAAGGAACAAGTCACTAAACTTAGTTATTTACGGTCTACTGCATAATGTTCTTCCTTTTAAACTTTACCAGTAACCCAAAGTTTCCCTATAACCAATCTATGTTTGTCCAACAGTTTTACCGATATAAAATTATTAAACACAAGTTCAACATACAGTAATTGTTGTACTTATTGTGAGAACGAAATTGATTATACTGATTTTTTTTTTCTCCCAGAAACTTATGTTCACTTGGAAATGCGTTGAGGATAAAGTGATTTGTAAATATAATATGATTATTAAAAATTACCGTAAAGGAAGTTTTTGGGGCGTGTTTAAAATACATTTAGAAATAGTATTGTTAACGATATAGGTACATTTAAAGTAGAAAAATTAATATAAAAAGCAGAAAAAAAGAAAAGAAAAAAAGATCAATGAAGAGGGATACTCCCCGAAAAAAAAAGAAGAAAAAAAAGGGTTGAAACAAGCAGCTGAGATCAAAAAAAAAAAGTTCAACATAATCATTTACTCTTCTCCTAACATTCAAGCCAACAAAGTCATTTGTCATAGGCAGTCATTCGATTCCAAGACAATCATCACAGGTTTGAACCGACCTTTCGTTTAACCATTCAAAAAACAACAGCAATAACGCTGTTAGTACTAAAGCGCGCTCAACGTTCGCCTTTCTGAACTCGCAATGAGATTTGTTTCTTCTGGTGGCAAGCTTACCGTTAACAAACGCATGCGTACTAGTTAGGATTCCCCCAATTTTCGCGACCTTGACCAAATACTCTCGAAGTCACCACTCCGGCGTTCATGCATAGTGAACAGTTGGAAAGTTAAACTTCGGGAGTTCCCACTTCCGAAAGAGGCCTCTACTTCCAGTGTTGTTGACTTCCTCCTCGTGCATACACGCCCTGGATAGATCATTGCGGACTGTCTGCTCGATCGTATGAGGTTGCCAAGTTATTCTGAATTTTTGTCGATTTTTGAATTGGTACGTTAAAGTTTTTGACAATGTCACGTCGATTTTGGGGGTATCCTTCTTTGGAAGGCGGTCACACGACGCACGTAAAAGAAAACTTTGATCCAAAAGTGCGCAAGACAGCCACGTTGTGTGCCTTTAATGTCATAGAAAGTTTGACTAAAATGACACGGGAATGAATGTTTTAGATGGGGCACACAAATAAAAGCAATATTGTTTTTGCCGAGTTTACTTTAGCACTGACGACTGTTTTTGTGTGTGTGCTTTCTCTTCGACAGTGCGCTGCTCGCAGATTGTATCAATTAATGCAACGAACAATTTATTACGCACCTTTTTGCGTACGCTGCAACTATTGCTGTCCTATATTAGATAACAAACAATACGGACATTCATTATTGCTGAACAAGAGCCAGTGACTTAAGCGGCAAAATGAAAGCTCAAGTACTCGTTGTTGTTTGCGTCACTATGATAGCAATAACCACTGCAGGGCCTGGACCACTTGCGACGTTTGAAGGTACTTTAGATGGTTGCAAAAAAGTGTGAAACATTGTTTGCGTGATATAGAGAGAGGGGGAGAGATTGAGAGAGAGAGAGAGAGAGAGAGAGAGAGAGAGAGAGAGAGAGAGAGAGAGAGAGAGAGAGAGAGAGAGAGAGAGAGAGAGAGAGAGAGAGAGAGAGAGAGAGAACTTTGAACTTTATTTATTTATCGAGGGTAACAGAATAAGCAAAGTATACATGCTTTTTTTTCGTCCGGCCCTCGCCCATTGAGGGTAACTCGATTAATAACAAGAAGAAATAGAAGTTAAGTTAATTACAATACAATGTATATAATTAACATGTCAAACAATTAAAAAGACATTTCAAAATGCATTATGAATATCAAGCAATGATGTAATATTATCACATAATTATTTACTTGTTTCCAAGAGAAACAGCATGTACATTTCTTTGAAGGAAGTTTCACTGAATTGCATTTTAATTAAATCAGGAATGGAGTTCCACAATAAGGCGCCAGAATAAGAAAGACTTGATTTGTAAAGGTCAATTCTAGGGGTTGGGGTAATTAATTTGTTTAGTTTTATTGAATTATTCAGTTTGAAATTTGAGGCAATGAATGTAGGTGCATTCCCTGACATAATTCTATGCATCATTGCACCTTTGTTATAGATAAATCTTGATTTGATAGGAAGAATCTTTAATTTTTTATAATCAGACGTAGAGAGAGATGCATTTTTTAAAAGAATTAATTTAACAGCTCGTCTATGTAAAGAGCACAAGTGTTTCAAAGTGTTTGCACTTGCAGAGTCCCACACTGTGGACGCATAATCAATAGTTGATTGAATATATGCCTGAAAAAACAGTTTCCGTGTGCGTAGGTCTAGAAAGTGTTTAATTTTTGATAACTGATATATTTTTTTAGAAGTATTTTTACAAAGTGTATCTAAATGTTTTGACCAAGACAGATTATTATCAATGGTTATTCCCAAGACTTTATGGTTATCAACTTCAGTTACATCTTGATTTTGTATTTGTAGTTTAGGAAATTTTGATGATAGATTTTGTCGTTTTTGTCTAGTGGTTAGAAGCATGCATTTAGTTTTATTTGGGTTCAGTGACATATGGTTTAGTTCTGACCATTCCAGCAATCGATCAATGTTTTCTTGGAG